>NC_090022.1:266091175-266395675 GCF_037176765.1 Anolis sagrei
TCGAAGGCTTTCATGGCCGGAATCAATGGGTTGTTGTAGGTTTTTTGGGCTATATAGCCATATTCTAGAACATGGCCATATAGCCCGAAAAATCTACAACTCATCAACATCTATATTTCCCCCCCTTAACTTTTTAAAAACCCATCACCAAATGCCAGTCACTCTCATGATTACTCTGGTTTCTCTTCCAATCGCACTCTCATGATTCCATACTTTTATCCCTGTCGACAGATCCTTACCTTATTAAATATACTATATATGATATCAATAACTCTGTCTTAATTTCCCTAGTAAACACAAAATGTTTTTATAAAAGTCCATATCATCACAGCCCCAATTACATTCGTGACTAATTTCATTAACTAATTTCAAGTAGGATGAACAACAAGTAGGATGCCACTGGTGGAAGTTATTAGTATTTTGAGTTGAAGAATAACATATGTTAAATGCAAGTAGAAGAAAATCTTGGTTAAGTAGAGAAATTGAAGAAGTTGAAAAAGGGTTCAATTATTCTCATCAGTCAGGTAGTTGGAAGCCATGTTTTTTTTAATTCTTCCCCCTCTTTTATTCTTTGTATTGTAGTCTCTAGTTTGTCGTTTAAGATTTTTGTACAGTAGTTATAGTTTTATTATGTAGTTTATGTGTGTGCATTTCTGTAGTATTGAGTTTTATGCTATGAAAAACATTTCTGTTTAATAAAGACACTTTAAAAATACATTCTCACAAAATTAACTGTACTTTAGTTTGTGCCTTAAGTAACATTCTACATGTAAATGATTATTTTTGAGCTGTGTGACACTGTTGGGATGACCTTTAAATCTCAGATGATTGTTAATCTATATTTGGATAGATAAAACAAAAATAAGTGTGGATTTGCCATGTGGTCTTTCATGTATGGATTGACCAACAGATCAGATTAGAATAGAATCAAAGAACCCTGAGTCCAGGAATATGGACAGATTTCACAGTCATTAAACACACATACACAAACACCAATTATTTCTTCTTGTTTCAGTACTATAATTTAGAATGCAGGGAATCATTTTGTGCCTGGTATTTTTAATAACTGGGAATCGAAAATCCCTGCTTATATTATGTATATCACTCAGGGATCTATCAGCAGCCCTGGTTACCTCCTCTGCCCATGAATTGGGAAATGTGTTTTTCATTTTTTAATTTGCATGTTAACAGAAAAACCTCCACAAAGAATACAACAATGCCTATACATCAGGGGTTGTCAAACCTTTTTATCGACTGAGCCCTTTTTGAAGCAGAAGTTTTTCATAGAGCCCCAAGAAAAATATATATAAATCTGTTAGGTTGGTTCAACCGGACAGCAAAACTCCACAACCCCCCAACGAAACTTAACCGAAATTCCCATGCCCATAACACAACCCACAAGGTACAAACATATCTACTCAAAATGAAAAACAACACAACAACACACTCACAAAACGGCAAAACAACTGAGCATGCGCATTGGTGCCCAGCCGCAAGTTCCCTGGCGCGCGCACACAGCCTTCCGGCCAACGTTCCCTCTGCAGAAGCCATGCCCACTCCAAGCCCCACCGTGCCGCTTCCCGCACACACACACACCCTGCCGCACGGACACACTCAACCCCACGCTCCATCACTCACCCCGCCACCGCACACACACACGCAACCCCACGCTCCATCACTCCCCCCACCGCCGCACACACACACGCAACCCCATGCTCCATCACTCCCCCCGCCGCCGCACATACACAACCCCATGCTCCATCACTCCCCCCGCCGCTGCACACACACACGCAACCCCACTCCCCCCGCCGCCGCACACACACACGCAACCCCAGGCTCCATCATTCCCTCCGCCGCCGCACACACACACGCAACCCCACGCTCCATCACTCCCCCCGCCGCCACACACACACACGCAACCCCACGCTCCATCACTCCCCCCGCCGCTGCACACACACACGCAACCCCATGCTCCATCACTCCCCCCGCCGCCGCACATACACAATCCCATGCTCCATCACTCCCCCCTCCGCCGCCACACACACACAACCTCACTCCCCCCACCGCCGCACATACACGCAACCCCCAGGCTCCATCACTCCCCCCACCGCCGCACACACACACGCAACCCCACGCTCCATCACTCCCCCCGCCGTCACACACAACCCCACTCCCCCCGCCGCCGCACACACACACGCAACCCCAGGCTCCATCATTCCCCCCGCCGCTGCACACACATAATAGTCCAGATATCTACCTCAACTTTGATAAGTTTTACTATAGGCCACAGCAACGCATGGCAGGGCACAGCTAGTTATATTATATTATATTATATTATATTATATTTATAATGTATATATATATAATTTGACAGACAAGCCAGTCCAGTGGCAGATGGATAGAGAGTGTTTGTGTGAACTCATTCACACAGTGCAAAAACAAAAAAAAAAAAAAAAGGAAAGGAAAGGATAATACTATATTTAAAATGAGGAACAATTTTAACCAACATAAACAGTATATCAGTGGAAGACCCCAGGGGCCATCCAGTCCTGTTCCTTCTGTCATGCAAGAAAGACACAATCAAAGCACTCTCAGCAAATGGCCATCCAGCATTTGTAATAATAATAATAATAATAGCGCAAATTTTAGAGGCCATCCAGTCCAACTCCCTTTTGTCATGCAGGAAAAACACAATGCGTGCCCTGAGAGGTGGGAGGGAAAAGGGCTTTGGGAGCAAAGAAGCCAGGGGAGGGGTGTGACTCGGTGGCGGGAATAAGAGTCTGGGCAGCAGGAGAGGTAGGGGAGAAGGGGTCTGTGCCCCAGGAGGATGCTCTTGCTGCTGTTTCTTGCAGATCAAAACTTTAATTTCCTTGCATTTTTCAAGAGGAGGAAAGAGGAGGAGGCAGGAAGCAGCTTGTGCTGTGGAGCCCCTCAATATCACTTGTGGAGCCCCAAGGGCTCCACGGAGCACAGTAGACATAAACGTGCTTGGACAACATTTATATAACTAACTACCTCATCACCAACATACATTTCTATTTGAAACACAAATCTGAAACGCACAAACACACACACACGTGTGTGTGTGTATATATGTATGCACACAGACACATAAATAAATTACCATCTTAACAGACAATTTTGTGCTTCCCTTTTCTCAGTTACCCTATAGTTTATTTTTTTTCTTCCACCTTATCTCCAGCAAGCTATTTACTCCTACTTGTTTATATATTAACAAATAAATATCCTAACAGTTTATATCTCCAAAACTGTACATTACATCTTTTCCCCCTTCACTCAGACATATATTGATATTAAGATTTCCATTATTCTCAGAATATATTGAGTGATTTATCCTTCAACAAAGCTGTTAACTTTCTAGGAGTCTTGCAGCTGTTAACATGTGCCGCAGTATACTCCCAATTTCCCTTTTTATTTGATCATTTAACAGTCCTAGTGATAGGTGTTCTGGCTTGAAGCAGATTCTTATCTTAAGAATTTATTGAATTACCTCATGAATTTGTCTCCAATTTTTTGGCCTTTTTATAGGTCCACCATGTATGGTAATAGAAGCCTTAATGAACTTCACATTTCCAGCATTTATTATTTCCCCCTTTATACATTTTTATATGGGGGGCGGGGGTGTTAAATGGCATCTAAACATCATTTTGTAAAAAATCTCTTTAAGATTATTGGAAAATGTAAACTTTAGAAATCCTTTCTCGTATTGTGTATATCACCCAGGGATCTGTCAGCAGCCCTGGATAAATCTTCTGTTCACCACTGTGCTGTTGTTTTGGGACATGCTGTTTCCTTGATAGCTCATGAAATGGAGGGGAATCACTTTGCTTTGCAGAAAAGCAATGAGGAGAGTGTGGGTCTGTGTGCATGTGTCCAAAATACCAGATAGAAGCAGCTCATTTAACCCCCTTTTTTATATGGCTGCCTCTCTGCTTTATTAGAAAATTATGAATGATGCTTCTTCCTTTGGTTCCCTGAAGTATGCATGTAAATTGGTAAGAAGCACTGTATATTGAAAATAGCTTATTAATTGCTTGGCTCAGTGGTTACACTGAAGCTGCAACTGCTTTTTTTAGTGCTGTTAGAAGCCAGATGGGTTCTGCAAAAAATGTTTCGTTCAGCGTGCAGCAGAACGGCATTACTGCCTGCTGTGATCTGCTTAATTCTGTTACATAACTCTTCCTCTTAGCTTATTTTTCTTACATTTATTGACAAGTTGGGATGGAAGCCAGATGATGTTGTAACATTTCTCTTTCCTCTGACCTACATTTTTTTTTCTATTAGGATTTTGCAAATGAGAGCCATCCAGCCAAATTAGCCAGGGGTGGGGGCAGGGTGCAAGGTCCAAGGAGCAATTCTAACCCCCTCCAGATTTCCATCTTGTCCCATGCAGTCTCTCCTTGTACCATACTAACTTTGGCCCAGCACATTTTTATTAGTTTTTCTCATCTGCAAGATCAATAACAACCACTTTGGCATTTCTGAGGAGTATAGTGAAGATCTGTCTTCTGCATGTAGTATACCTTCACTATTTTAGAACTATATTTATAAACTGTAGAAAAGCACTGTATGTATAAACTAAGTGTATCTGTATTACACACAGTTGTTTGATGTTCTTTTTATCTGTGATGGTGTCGAATCCTGGAATATGTAGTTTGGGGAGATATTTATCATTCTCCGATAGAAGCCCTGGTGTTATGGTTCAGAGATGGCGAACAAGAGCTTTTGTGCAGAGAATTCTAATTACCATATATTCTCGAGTCTAAGCCAACCCGAATATAAGCGGATGCTTCTTATTTTACCACAAAAAAACTGGGAAAACGCATAGACTCGAGTATAAGCCTAGGGTGGAAAATACAGGAGGCACTGGTAAATTTCAAAATAAAAATAGATACCAATAAAATTACATTAATTGAGGCATCAGTAGGTTAAATGCTGTACAACTGTAAAGACTGTACAACTCTTATTAAACCATTATTCTAACCTTCTTCAGTGTAACTGTTTACGCATCCTTCCAATAATAATAAAGTAAAATAATAAATGTAATAATAACAATAAATAGAGTAAAATAATAAATGTAATAACAATAGAGTAAAATAATAAATGTAATTAAAAATAAGAGTAATTTAAATGTAATAATAATAAATAGAGTAAAAGAATGCATTTAATAAATAATAATAATAATAACCCAGTAAAATAATAAATAACTTTGACTTGAGTATAAGCTATGGGGGGGGGGGGGCTTTTTCAGCCTTAATAAAGGGCTGAAAATTTTGGTTTATACTGGAGTATATGGTAATTTGTTGAACTACAAATCCCAGGTTTCTGTAGGCTGGGATCAAGTCGTATCCATTTGTGATTACTCTGTAGAGAAGATACATTATCTAAGTGTCTCCCTTAATTGTATATGGAAGATTATATGTCTAATACATTGTATCAAGACATTTTTCCAAATTATTTTTTCCATTATTAGTTGGAGCAGTCAAATGATTTCAGTTCGTGAAGCCAAAGCCCTTCCAAGATCCGATGGCATTGAATGGAGAAACAAGTTCATCTGTGTGGAAGGTAAAAATTCTACAACTTTTAATACAACATTTCTACTAGTAGAAAATTATCCATAAATAATCTGTTGCAGTTAGGGATTTTTCTATGGGGTGTTTCTGTTGCCAGAGGAGAATGCCTAAGTGGGAGCTCACATCAGTTGCTTTAAAAATATTGTAAAACAATGTAAAATAATTGGCATTATGTGAACAAGCTCTGGAGAATGTCAGATTTACACATTCCCTTCTATTCTTGCACACAGAAAATCTATTAAAAAATCAATGTATGTGTATTTTGGAGTCTCCTGAAGAATCCTGACTCTCAAGAATGTGCATCTTATATTTCCAGTCATTCCTTCAGTTGTTAATTGAAGTACATTCAATTACTTAATTTCTTAGACAAACACTGAGTAAAATCAAATTGTTTATTATGTCCTTTATAATCAGTTTAATGTAGTATAAGCATGCATCAATGTGTACTGGAATTATGTGTTTGTAAAAGGCTATGCAATATGTGATTAATTAATTAAACATGGTTTGTGATTGCTTATAATATCCTTTGAACCTTTTCAGAACCATTTGATCGAACAAACACTGCTAGAGCAGTTCATGAAAAGCAGAAATTTGACATGATCACTGGTGAATTTCGAAAGGTAACATGATAGCGTAACTTTATAGAAAAGTATTACCTTATATGGAAGCAACTGTTCATCTGTTTTTCCTGTACCATTGTTTTTTGTAAAACCAAACATTTAGTGCAAGTTTATATTTTACATAGACAGACAGACAGACAGATAGATAGAAAATTAACGTTTGGTTTTCCCATTGTGGTTGAACTCCAAATAGTTGTGCAATCTTGAGATTTGAGCATTGCTTTCTCAAACAAGAACTCTCAAAATTGCATGGATAGTGACTTTGCCAAACCAAGGAAGATTCTGAGATTCCTTTCCTTTAGAGTAGATTGGGGCAGCATGTGGCTTCTAGATGTTGACTGCTGTGGCTACCAGTTCTAGCCAAAGTAGCCAATAGTGGTAATGGGTTTTGAGAATTTCAGTCTAGCAACACCATAAAGATCTCAGTCTGCCCAGTGTCCAGTGTCGCTTCACTAGTCAGCTTGTATTTTAAAAAGGATTCATTAGGTGTTATTTGTGATTATTTGAACCAAAAACTTATTAAGACTTTTGGATCCCAAAAGGATTGGCCTTTGTCAGGGTGAGATGGTGGATGGCAGATTAAAAATGTATCCATTAGACCCCATATTGACTACTCCCAATATAGAATCCTAGAGCTGGAAGAGAGCATTACCCTCCTTGTCCAGGAGGTAGGGGGTTCTCACCAAGCCTTCCTGCTCTTTCCTCCCCTTTCTCTTCTGTTTCAGACAGAAAGTGAAGGAAAGCCAGGAAACAGTGGAATCCCAAAAGGGTTGGCCTTGGTAAGGATGAGATGGTGAACAGGGGAAAAAAAGTGTATCCATGAGATCCCGTATTGCCTACTCCTGATATAGAATCCCAGAGCTGGAAGAGACCCCCAATGGCCATCTAGTCCAACCCAATGCCATGCAGGAAGGCACAATCAAAGCACTCTCAATGTACAGCCTTTGCAGAAATGCCTCCTGAGAAAGAGGCTCCATCACACTCCGAGGCAGCCTATGCCACTATCCAGGAAATTCTTCCTAATCTTTTCAGTTGAATCTCTTTTCCTGCCATTTGAAACTCATTGGTTCCTTGTGCCATGGTCTCTAGAGCAGCAAAAAGTCACCCACCCACCCCAATCAGTGGGGCACCTTTTTAAATCTTGAAACATGGTTCTCATGTTCCCTCTCAACCGTCCCTTCTCCCAGCTAAACATCCCCCAGAAGGAAAGGGGGTGGGAAAAAGAGAAGAGAAAAGGAGGAAGAGAATGATAGAAGGAAGGAAGGGTGGAATGGAATGAAGGGAGGGAGGGAGGGAAGGGAGAACGAAGGAAAGACAAAAAGGAAGGAAGGAAGGAGGAAAGAGGGAAGGAAGGAAGGACAAAAGGGTGGGAAGGAAGAAGGGAAGGAGAAAGAGGGAAGGAGGAAGGAGTGAGAGAAGGAAGGAAGGATAGGGTGGTGAGAGAGAGGGCATGATAAAAGAGTCCAAGGGGCTGCATCCGGCCCCCCGGGCTGGGTTTGCCCATACCTGACTAGTTCAGTATTGTCTACTCTGACTGCCAGAAGTTCTCCACAGTTTAGCACATTGCCGCTTTTTTGGCCCATTTTAACTGATCCTAGAACTGTCGCCATGCAAAGCGTACGATCTAGTACTGAGCTATAGTTTCCCCCTCTTAGTAGGATTATATTACTTTCACAAGCAAATACTGATGTGATATATTGTTGTGGCATTTAAGATATGCTGGTGAAATTTAACAATAACACAGTACAGTTCTGAACTTCTGTTAAGGAAAAACTTCCTTAAAGGTATACACTAGTTAACAAAACTGAGTCTTATCCAAGTAGTATGCAATAAATAACATTCTAAATAAGTTTTAAAGTCTTATTTTGTTGGGTTGTCTTTCATACTCATTTGACCTTACTTGTGTTTCAAGCTTTGCTATTAACTTGCAATATTGGCTTCAGTCATGTGGAATACTAATGTGTTTATGGTTTTGTTTTGTCTTTTAGTCATGGCAAAGGCTGAGAGACAGAAAGGACTTGAACTGTATACTACCTTTAAGAGCAACGATACAAAAAAGATGATTGGCTTTTGTCCTCTTAGACTGCTCTGAACTAAAATACGAAAGACATTATCAAAACCACAGGATGCAGTTTTTCTCCTTTAGCCCACTGCACTTTTTAAAAGCAATTTTTTGTTATGCTTTTGTTAAGCAAACTTTTGTAAGAGTTAGAAACAACCATTTGTTAAATAGAAATTCCTTCAAACCATTGAGGACAGGCTTTTTGACGCAGATTGAATACGTGACCAATAAAGAGACTGCTGTAATATGAATTTGGCAAACCTGTTGGAGGTTGATTTTATGTTAATGTCTACTTTGCTGTGGTTGAACTGATCACATTACATATTAAAATGTAAAACTGGTGAGTTGCATAATATGACAACTAGTGACCTTAAAAAATAACTTATGACATATACTTTTGTAAAAGTTCGTATCCTCTGCTTTACGATTGCTAAATGCAATATGCACCTTGGCTCTGCTTGGCTTATTCCAGTTTTTGATAGTCTTATAACATCACACCACAATTTTTAAACAAAACAACATGATCCTAATAAAACTTCAGTCTTCCTTATTTGGTAAACATGTGCCTGGGCTGTATCACTTTACACTATATGTGAGCAGAGTGTAGAAAAGTCTGCTTTTGGACTAGAATTCCCAAAATGCCCCACCAAACATGACCAGTAGCCATAGTAGCTGAATGAGTCTGGCAACTCTAATTTAATAAAGCAATGTTTCCAATCTATGCATATGAGAGGTAGCATGCTAGACCAGGCACCAACCCTATATTTGGAAAACTTGAGCTTTGAAAGATAGCTAGGTTATGGCCCTTCCTTTTTGCACGGAATGTTCCTTTGTGGGAGCATGCTTTTGTGTGTGTCTGACACATGTAGTTTCAAATGTGACAGCTCAGGTACAGGCTTGCCACCTCATTGAACATTTATGAATCCCAGGAGCTGTAAACATAACTGGAATTTTTAATCAGCAGAGCTTCTACAGAGCTCTTGAACAATTGAGGTTAGCCTGTTTTGACATGGGACTTGCTAAGCTGAGCACAACCAAATGCAACAGGTTTGATAAACCACCCATGTGTCCTGCTTAACCTGATATTTACCCCTCCCAAATATTGTCAGGTATTTTTCAGTCCAAAACAGAAGCCTGGCCAATGGAGCTGTGTGCATGTGCACAGACTGACACACAGGCTCTACACACCTGTTGAGTCGGGGAAGAGAGGTTGGCAACCGACCCTGAATTAATCAAGGAGCAATATTTATTTCAGGCCAGCGGTGGCTTTGAATGTTACAATAAAGCAAGGGGAGAAGAAGAATGAGTGAGAGTTCTGCTTCCTCTTAGCTATACTTTCGGTGTAATATATGAAACTAAATGTGCAAAGGTGATACTGTTGCTTCTGCATTCCTGCCCCTCCTTTCCTGCACCAGAACAAATCATAGTTCTCTTGTATTTTTGCACCCAAAACCCTTTTGCTTTGTTGTAAGATACGGAGCCATCCTGATTCAGATCCTGTCCTACAGTTTCCTTTCAAAATGAGTAGTAGTGATGACTGCAAAACATAGCTGCTACTATAAGCCAAGCTTTTCTTTTCATTTCTTTTTTTAAAAGATGATTTTTTTTCTGTGTTGTGTTAAGTATGTAAGCTGGTCCGCTGCTATCTAAATTGGGATTTTAAAAAATCTCGTACATTTTAACTTTTTTCCAAGAAGTATGGAACTTCTTTTAGATCTGCTGTAGCACAATTGGTGCCTCTTATATTTATTGCAGACCAGTTCGTATGTTAACAAATGTTGATTTTTGCTGATGTCCGATTTTTTTTCTCATCAAGTTGAATATTTTTATTGTGTTACGTGGAATAAAATTTCTGTATTGAAAATAAAATTACATTTTGTATTTGTCATCTTTTTCTTTGAGCTGCTTCACTGGGTGATGTTTTGCTGGTAGTGCTGTGGAAGGTGTACTCACAACCAGCATCGTTACTCTTGGAAACAATGTGGAGTTGACAATTTTTTGTTTTGTTTTGTCCACTGTACTACTGCTTCTTGGGCTTTCTCTGATGTGGGGGACCAGCATCATATTTCTGCCTATTGATTCTTTCTGACTTGGAAAATCTTTATGGAGTGGTACTGGTCTGTTGATCACCATTTTGAATAGCACTGCACTAGACTTTTTTTTCTATTTATCCTCTCCATGGCCTCCAAAGGATGGCTAAGCCATTTTTGGCCCGGGAGGCATTTTTTCTAAAAGGAAACAAACTTGAAGATGATTTTTATCATGCATTGCCCTGAGATCTTTTGATAGATTGAAGAGTATAAATATTTCAATGAAGAATTAAAACATGGGGACAGTTGTTAGAAATATATATTCGAGGAGTTCAGCCCCCAACCCAATAGTTACTCCTTTTTTGAGTTTATGACTGTCAGTGGGAGAAATCTGGAATAGTGAGGGGAAACACCACTAAATTGGAAAAGCCCCCCCAAATCTGTCTGACATGTTCTGTATTCTGCAATATCCCAAGGAGAATGGCCCTGTTGAATGACAGACATTGTAATATACAGTAGTGTGAAATCTGATACAGATTGGGTATCCCTTATCTGAAATGCTTGGGGCCAGAAATGTTTTCAATTGCAAATTTTAAATTTTTTTGTATTTGCATATATATATATAATGAGATTATCTTCCAGATGGGACCCAAGTCTAAACATAAAATGTATTTATGTTTGAGATAATCCTTATAGCCTGAAGGTTATTTTATACCAATACAGTAGAGTCTTGCTTATCCAACTTGGCTCATCCAGCGCAATCTTCCTCCTCCCCAGATCTACAGCTGTTTCAATATATTGTGATGTTTTGGTGCTAAATTCGTAAATACAATAATTACTACATAATGTTACAGTGTATTGAACAGCTTTTTCTGTCGATTTGTAAAATTTTATGTTTAAGGCTTTTCCTTAATTCCTCCTTATTATCCAACATTTTCACTTATCCAACATTCTGCTGGCCCATTTATGTTGGGTAAGCAAGACTCTACAGTATTTTAAAATAATTTTGTGCACAAATTTTGTATATATTTAACATCAGGAAGCAAAGGGGGTTATATCTCAGCCACTCGTGGCCAATTTTGGAATTTGAGACATTTCTAATTTCCAGATTAGGAATATTGAACCTATAAAATCCAGGAGTCACTTTTCTAAGATATCTAGATGTCACAATCACTTGATCTGTTCTTAGAGAGCGAAAAGGAACAATTCGCTTTTTGAATTGGTGTGCTATGTTTCAAGAACCCCTGCTGTTGTCATGCGGTTGAGTTCATGTTTACAGTTGCTGTTTTCATAAGACACAAATAGAGGTCACAAGTTGCTTTCCAAGAGGATGGTGGAGGGAAGAGGAAAGATTTGCAGCCTTCTCTAGTGAGGGATTTTAAATTTTTATTTTAAGTACTCTTAACTTATCTCCCAAATGCATTGACCTGAGAAGACTATGCTTTTAGATTTTGAGAGTACGGGAATCTGAAGATGCTATTAATTTACCTCAAGAATATGAAGTCTGAAATGTTTTTAGCTTCAGTTATTTACTCAAGACATGCAAAAATGATGTTTTTCTGCATTTTCTTCCTTTCTACATAATTTTTTTCCCACATGGAAATTTGACAGCGTTCTTTAAACATGGTTGTTGTGTTCCTTTAATTCAGTGGTTCTCAACCTTTTATTTGACTGGGGACAACTTGACCAGGAACCACTTGACCAGGGACCACTTTGACCAGGGACCATTCTCCAACATTAGTACCAAAAGGTTATTTGGGGTGCTGATTCAGAAAATTGCATTGAATAGACCACATCAGCTCAAGTTTCTGATACAGAACATATGCCATCCAGTAGTCACCATCTGCTCACTCACAGAAAACCATATTTAATAATCTAGAGCTGATGTGGTAGTAGTAATCTTTTGTGGGAAGTCAGCGTCTCCCCTTTCGACATCCCTGTTGCCTTGGCACTATAAGAGCGTTTTGCGAGACCAGTGGCTCTTGTTGCTGCGTGGTTTCGAGACAATGGTGAGGCCATGTACCATATTTTGGTTCTTGCGGACCACTGGTGTTCCATGGACCACAGGTTGGGAACCACTGCTTTGGTTAGTTTCCAGTTTATGGTGATCCTAATTCCACTGAGGCTTTTTGTGTGCAAGATTTGTTCAGATGAGGGTTTGCCTTTGCTTTCGTATGAGGCTGGGAGAATGTAAACCTGCCCAAGTTCGCCCGGTAGGTTTCCATGGCTGAGTAAGGGATTCAAACTCTGGTCTCCAGTCTAGCACTCAAACAACTACACTACACTCACTCTCTTCACTAGCCATACTACTTTCTAACTTACGGTATTTTTAGCTGTTTGCATTTTTATGTATACATGTTGTTTTATGTTCATCTGTGTCTGATGTCTACATCACACTAGAGCATGGATCCGCTTTAAAATCAGTTTCTGCTTCCTGCAGAATTCTGGGGTTTGTGGTTTAGGGAGGCCCAGGACCCGTCTTGCTGAACAGTTTAAAGGCCCCCTCCCTATACTACAAGCCCCAGAATTCTACGGGAGGCAGAAATGGATTTAAAGTGGATCCATACTCTAGTGTGATGAGGCCTATAAAGACACCGTGATGCTTTGTGTTTAGTAATACCTATGAATACCAGACGCTGTAGGCTATATTTCAGAGGAAGGAACTGGCAAAGCCACCTCTGAATATTGCTTGCCAAAGAAAATCCATGGGGCCACCAAAAGTTGACAGGTGACTTGAAAACACACACACATAACGCTAGAGTCTTGTTGATCTGCAAAGTCTTAAGGTGAGGAGTATTTTTCTTGCAATGACTACCAAACCCAACAAAATTGTTTTTCATCCTTACATGGGATTCAAGGCTGCTTGCAGTAAAATAGAAGGAGACATAGAAATGAAATGATTTTAAAAATGCATAAGTAAAAGAGAAAAATGTCCCCTCCCAGAGGACGCAAAGTCAGTTGCAAAAATCCTGTTTCAAGTAAAAGTGTCTTCCTGTTGATGGAAAAATGGAGAGGGAGCCAACCTAGTTTCCCAACCTGGGGAGCTTCAAATCCTGGGTTAATCTCCATGCCTCATTCAGCGAATGTTGTTGCCTTATGTGAGGGACAAGATGGTGTTTTTTTCCTACTTTTAGAAGACAACTTGACTGGTAGGGGAAACATTTCTTCGGCTTTTGTGAAGGGGGTGGATTATGTGGTGTAGTGTAAGTGTAAGTTCAAACTTCCAGTGGATGGGAACAGACAGGAAGCTGCCACAACCATCAGCACTGTCCTCCTGCATCTTTCTGCTGAGATATTCTACCCAATAGTAGAATAGTGAGCAAGACCTAACATGCCCAAAGCTCTTTGCAATGCAAGATATACATGACCATTGATCCAACAAGAGGCATTACAGGATTAACTCATGTCCTATTAGAATGGTTCGAATGCTTCTTTCAGAGGTGACATAACTTTTTCCAAGCCCATGGAATTGTTGTGTGTGACTTGGGGCCTGCAACTATAGCTGATAGGTCAATGCAGGTAACCTCTGGCACCGTCTTTTGCTGCTCAGAGGCCTCTTGTTGAATCTATTAGCCCTAGAAACAAGGTGGTGTTAGGACCCAGCAGCAAGAACAAGGTGGCAGCAGCAGTTTGGTGTTTCAACTTTCCGTCATTCTATTTAAAGGCTTTCCTGAGTCAGGAGAGCTGAGCTGCTGTTGACAGTTTGCTTCAGGCAACCCTGGAGACTATTGAGTAGAGGGGAGACAACACGGCAAGAGGACAAAATGGACACTGATTGCAACTCTGAGTATGAGGATGGATCACCTGATGTCTCTGTGGGAGAAGAGGAGGAAGAGGAGGCCCCAGCAGAGAGGCTCACAAGCAGGTATCTGTCTTCCAAAGGGAGCAAACTCCAACATCTGCTGGCTTTGCCGGTGCTTTGGAAAACTAACCTGGGGCATGTGGCTTTTGCAAAGCCAGTGCGTGGCACGAAAGGAAGTTGTATAAATGCAGGGGAGTTTTACGATGAAAATGCAGCTGTTTATGATTCTGAAAAGTGCCTTGTGTGTGCATTGAAGGCATTTTCTATTTAAAGGTCTTATATTGTGCCAGTACGATTGGCGTCTCCTCCTGCTCCACTCCTCCTAGTTGGTTTGTCGTCATTACATATCAATCCCAGTTTCTCAAGGGGTGTGGGAGGGGCAGAGGGGGAGTAAAATGACTGACTCCTAAAGGCAGGCCTTTCATGTTAGACAATAATAGGGGGAGAATTTGTGATTCTAGAGTTTGCTTTTAAGCAATGGATTAAGGATTTGAGGTTGGAGGCTTTGAGCTCTTTCAGTTTTGGATGTTTTGTAAATGATTTGTCTAATAGCACAGTATTTTTTTAAAAAAAGGAAAACATGTTAATTGGCATGTTTTGATTTCAGATTCTTGCTGGATGGAGTAGATCTCAATATAAGACTACATATGTATATACGGCAATATAAGACAGTTGGACTTGCTCAAGGACACCCAGGGTGTTTCCATGGCTGAGCTGGAATTTGAACCCTAGTTTCCAGTGTCTTAGTCTAACACTGAAATCACTGCAACACAATGTCTCACTCTGATGTGTTAGAATTAACTATTTCTCCTTTTTAAAACACACTTGTTTGGGACATATTTACGATATTTATATGCCACGCTTCTCACCTCGAAGGGGACTCAAAGTGGCTTATAAGATATATATATACATAGGTAAAGGTAAAGGTTGTCCCCTGACATTAAGTCCAGTCGTGTCTAACTCTGAGGTGTGGTGCTCATCTCCATTTCTAAGCCGAAGAGCCAGCATTGCCCGTAGACATCTCCAAGTTCATGTGGACAGCATGACTGCATGGAGCACCGTTACCTTCCCACTGGAGTGGTACCTATTGATCTACTCATATTTGCTTGTTTTCGAACTGCTAGGTTGGCAGAAGCTGGGGCTGACAGCAGAAGCTTACGCCGTTCCCTGGAATCGAACCTGCGACCTTTCAGTCAACAAGCTCAGCAGCTCAGCACTTTAACCCACTGCGCCACCGCATACAATATATTATATTATTACAATATCAGTATTATATATTACTATATTGTACTATACCATTATATTGTAATATTATTAGTAATATTACATGTAATATAAAATATATAATTATAATATCTTATTATTAGTAGTATTATATTGTATTACATTATAATATTATAAATATTATATGTATATACAATATATTTTATTACATTATATTATATTATTAGCATAGCACAGGATACAAGGTGGAACTGTCCTCCCCCTCCCCCCCCCTTCACTCTGGCCCAGAGCAGCAGTCTGTGCTGGGAGGAGGGGTCCCCAACTGATGACATATGCAGAAGACAGGTGTCATATTACATATTACTGTAATAATCACATCTACTTACATAGGGACCCCTGTTCGCACAGCAGGTTAAACCACTGAGCTGCTGAACTTGCTGACCGAAAGGTTGGTGGTTCAAATCTGGGGAGTGGGGTGAGCTCTCACTGTTAGACCCAGCTTCTGCCAATCTAGCAGTTCAAAAATATGCAAATATGAGTAGATCAATAGGTACAGCTCTGTCGGGAAGTTAACGGCACTCCATGCAGTCATGCCGGCCACATGACCTTGGAGTTGTCTACGGACAACACTGGCTCTTTAACTTAGAAATGGAGATAATCCCCACCTCCCAGAATCGGACACGACTAGACTGAATATCAGGGAAAACATTTACCTTTTACTTACATCTAGTATGCATGAGTGTGTGATTTAGCACAAATATGTTTAAGGGCAACTATTTCCCAATGCAAACCCAGTTTATTCTGCTGGAGTGCATACTATTAATTTTCTGGTAACATTGACCCAAACTAATTAACTACTTACATATACTGGCAAGAAGATTCCATCAGATGTAGTCCAAAAACGATTTTTCCACACCTGGGTAAATCCTATTGAAATTAGCAGAGTTTACATTTGTAAAGTGTTTACAAGACTGGAGGACAAATCCCTTTCTTTTTCTTGTCCTACTTTTGCCCTTGGTTATATTTATCTACTGCCTCCTTTCTCCACTTTACTCACATAAGAAAGGAAACATTTGCATGTGACAGTTCAACCAGCAATAAATTGGAATGCCACAGGGATCTTTGTAAAGATTGCAGAGTATTTTCTGGTTTACACTATACAGCGCATGTATTACTCATGGTTTTTGTGAGACTTCCTCTGCAGAACCCTTCACAGTCCTTTAATCCTCACAACATTCTGTGAATCATAATATTGACTCCTCCACCTCCTTTTCACTGAAGGAAAATGAAAGCTAGTGTGACTGGAACAGAAGACCGTAAGAGTCTGCTGGATTACACCCAATGCCCATGTTTCTCACAGTGATCAATTAGATGCTTATGAAAATTCCCCAAACAGGACTTACAATTAGGGGAAATGAGCCAGTCACCCTAGACAGTAGCTGTTCAGGGGAGATATCAATGGCAACTTCATGAGTCCCTGACTATTTCCCTCTGGTGGAAGACAGAGTTTTAGCCTTCCAGTACTTCCTAAACAGGTGTAGTGGTTTTGAGTCTTAGACTACCTTGGACAAGTCACACAGTCTTAGCATTTCTAGTCCCTTGCCTGATACCACAGGAACTTTTTGTCATCACAAAAACTCACCCTATGACAATACAGGAATTGCCACCGGGGGGAGGGGGGGTACAATCTCACATCCTGGGGTTTCAGGATGAAAAACTGAGACCAATGGATGATGTTTAAATATCACAGGGGGCAAGCCATAGCGATGTCACTGTATGGTACATGAAAGTATCAACTAAAGAGGTACAGACTGTGGTGCTCAAGTTTTTTTTGTTTGTTTTTTAAAAAAAGGAAATCTAGCAAAGGAGTACATACTTTTCAAGGCAGCACTCTCTCCCTGCTATTTCTCCTGCTAACCTGAAGAAGAGGTGCAAGGCCCTGAGACCTGGGAAACATGACAAGAGCCCTTTCCTGATCTCAGCTTTTGAAATCACAGGGAAAGGCATCCTGCTGACCTGGTATTCATAGCAGGGAGCCCTTGATGCTCCAGATTATTTGGACTATGTTTTGAACCAGAATCCTTCATCACTGGCCATAGTGCGTGGGACTTCTGGAAGCTGAAGTACAAAACATCCGAATGATCAAAAATTCCCTAGATGTGACAGCGCTTTCCCAGGTCTGCCACCTAAGATCCTTTGTAAGCAACACACGTTTATTATCTCACTGCAGGCAAAATATTCACTCTACTACAGTCTATTCCCATTTGTAAAGAATGAGCAAAACTGTATGTAGCTTTTCATAAATAGATATGATTGCTGTTCATTGAGTATTTTCTCCAAATCAGTGCCTCTAAATGTTTTGGACTACATCTCGCATAATTCCCTCACCATTAGACATGTTATCTGGGATTCATGGAAAATAAAATCTAAAACATCTGGAGGGCTCCAGACTGGAGAAGGTTGAAGAAGGCTGAATTGATTTTATTGGGTCTTTTCTAAGGCTAGTCTAAATCTTGACCTAATCCAATCATTCTACTATGAGATCATTTTGCCCTCATTGATATATACCAGACATGGGCAAACTTTGGCCCTCTAGGAGTTTTGGACTTCAACTCCCACAATTCCTAAACCTAGTATATACTCTTGATTTAGAGACTACATCCAACCATGTTAATGTTGCAGTTGTCATTGGATAGGCACATCTCTTAAAATACAGAAGCAAGTTTAACCTGTTCAAAGTTGAATCTAAAAACTGCAATGAGAGTTTAGAGGAATGAATCCAACAACCACACTGAAGAACTAATAAATACTAATTAGAGCAATGGTTCTCAACATTTGGTCTTTCAGTTGGTTTATATCAACTCCCAGAAATTCTAGACAATAAGTCCTAGAAATTTGAAGGATCAAAGACTGAGAACCACTGGCTTAGTGTGTGGAAATGGGACTTGGGAGAACCAGGTTATCATCCCCCCTGAGACGCAAAATAGATTGAGTAATCTTGGGCCAGCACTTTTCTCTCATCCTCACATATCTTACAAGGTTATTTTTGTCAGGATGAAGTGTGGAGGGGAGAGATTGGAGCTCTTTGGAGGAAAGGCAGGATAAAAATATTACCAATAAACAAACAGAGAAGTAAACACTGCTGTTGTGAACTCTCATTACTTTTTGTGGGGTAGAGGTCTCCTGTACTTGCCTCAGTATAATGAAAGCCATCTGAAGAACATTCTGTTAAGATCAAAACCAGTCATGGAAGTCTTCTACAAGGAAGCAGAAGTTCTCCATAAGGAAGCATAGAGAAAAATTTGTGTATAGAAACTTTTGTTAGAAATTTCCTTCTACAAAAAACAAAAAGAAACTATTGCTTTAAGAAGAAATCTGTTTAAAGAATCTTTGGTTGGAAATTCTCTTCCACAAAAAGAAATAATGATTAGCACTCTGAATATAACATACTTACGTTTCATTGTATATTAATGCTTGTTGTGTCATTTGTAATATTATACTACTGTAATAGTGGATTAGTGGATTGTTTATCTTGGGTGTGCCATTTTATAATGAAAGATAACATGGAACCTAAGTAATCAAATTTTGACAATGCTGATCTTTCTTAATCTCTATCACAGCTACTTTCATAGACCTCTCAAGAATGTTGTGGTTTGCATGACAAATCAATAATTTTAAACTTCAAATATTGCTTAGAAAATGTTGGATTGGGAAGGCTCTCCACCACAAACAAAAAGTCTCATTGCACTTGAATAATAATAATAATAATAATAATAATAATAATAATAATTTTATTTCTTATCCGCCTCTCCTCGTGGCGCAAGGGGGGTTATGGTACAGTTAAAATACATAATCATTGTAAAGCTTCTATAAATACACATATTAAAATGTATTCCTATAAAATATACGTAATAAAATACACAAAATAGGGATTTATGCTTTGAATGAAATTTTCCTGCTTCTTGGAAGGAGGTTGGAGAGGATGACCCACGAGGTCTCTTCCATGATTCTATGATTAAAGCATAAGACATGGTCTTTAGGTGTATTTTTAATTTCGACACCTAGTTTAGCTGTCGGAGCTCTTCCAGCAGGTCGTTGCACAGTATTGGGGCAGCGATGAAAAGGTCCCCTGAGTTACGGTGGCCAGTTGGGTTTTGGCAAGCTAGAGTAGTTGTCCTTCAGAGGACCTAAGTGTTCAGGGTGAATTATACTGGAAAAGGCAATGCTGTAGGTAACCTGGACCCAAATCACATATATAGACTTTGGTGGATTTCACACTACTTTATCAGATGCAACCTTCAATATGTTTTCATCTCCTTCAATATATATATATATATATATATATATATATATATATATATATATATGGTCCATGATTTCACACTACTTTATCAGATGCAACCTTCAATATGTTTTCATCTCCTTCAATATATATATATATATATATATATATATATATAGTCCATGTTTAAGAGTTTCTGAATTTCCTTTCCTCACCCCGGATGGGTTTTTACATGATGTGAGCAGAAGGAAGAAGTCTACACTGTCCAAAATGTTTGTATTCTTTGAAGGGGAAAGGATATTATGATAGCATGTATTATTTCAGTATTCCAAAGCTTCATCCCATTCCACTCTATGTATAACAGGCAGCTTTTATTTTCTGATAAAAGTGCTCATCGTGAGATTGGGATGGATTGAAGTGTTCTCTCTAGCCAGACCTTGAAAAAAATAGAGTTAGTAATGAGGTAGGGTCAGCAACAAGTCTGGCAATTATATTCTGGGTGTCACAGTCCAAAAAAGCAACTTATCCAATCTCTGTTATCTTCCTAGACCCAGGATACATATTATCAGAATGACACTGTTTGAAAGGAGACTAGGGCCCTATCTTCACTGCCATATAATGCAGTTTGAAACTGCATTATGTGGTCAGGATAGACTCATATAATTGAGTTCAATGAGATATAGATAGGTCAGTAGATAGAGTTTAGAAAGTTTGATCGGGAAAAAGCTGTTCCTGACTTACCCTTTCAGACAGTGGTTCTCAACCTTCCTAATGCCACAGTCCATTAATATAGTTCCTCCTGTTGTGGTGACCCCCAACCATAAAATTAATTTTGTTGCTACTTCATAACTGTAATTGTGCTACTGTTATGAACTGTAATGTAAATATTTGATATGCAGGATGTATTTTCATTCACTGGACCAAATTTGGCACAAATACCGAATACGCCAAAATTTGAATACTGCTGGGGTTCAGAGGGTGGGGAGTGGGGAGATTGATTTTGTCAATTAGGAGTTGTAGTTGCTGGGATTTATAGTTCACCTACTATCAAAGACCATCCTGAACTCCACTAACAATAGAATTGGACTAAACTTCCCACACAGAACCCCTATGGCTAATAGAAAATTTGATGACTCTTTGACACTCCCTGGCAACCCCCCCCCCCCCCCCCCCAGGGGTCCCAGGTGTTGAGGAACGCTGCTCTCAGGTTTTCTGTCCTGCACCTATCTTTGATATTCAGACAGATGCTCTTAGGGTCACATCCTTTTTGCAAGGTTTCAGCCCCCTTCCTTGAATTTTCCATTCTCTTTGTTTTTACAGAATGAGCTTAGCCTAGCTAGAGGAAGGATCCTAGTCTCTTTTTCTATCATCCATATGCTTCTCATAAAAAAAGCTTTTTGTAACTAGCTACTGGTTTTGCTCCTTGAGTGTGGTAACTATCTCATAGTTCCTCTTGATATGCGCATATCTCTGCGAACAATTACATGGCAGTGTAGGTGGGGCCCACGGGTTCTCTAGTCCTTGCCAGTGCAGGAATCTATAGCTCAGATATCCCAAACTTTCATTCAAACCTGCCATCAAAGAGAAACTTGTCCCTGCAAATTCTGGGGCAGCCTGCTCCACTGTTGAACAACTCTAACCATCGACTGGTTCAAGTCCTGCTCTCGGAAGCAGCAAGAGACAAGTTAACTGCACCTTTCATGTGACAACCCTTCAGAGAGCTGGAATTGGCAATCATATCATCTTTCAACCGTCTCTTCTCCAAGCTAAATGTGCCAAGGACTTTTAACAACTTCTTAAAGGCTTGGCTTTCAGACCATTTATTTGGATATGTTTCAGCTTGATTATTTTTTTCTTATATCTGGTTTCCAGAACAGGGCACGATAATACAGATTCCAAATTAGAATAAAAGTGGCACAATTGCTTCCCCTGCATCTGTTGATGCAACTTAATTGTATTAATTTTTTGCTAATCCAACCCACTTTTGTTGTTCTTGTTTATTTGTTCAGTTGCTTCTGACTCTTTGTGACCTCATGGACCAACTCACGCCAGAGCTTCTTGTCGGCTGTTGCCAGGCCCAGCAAATTCAAGGTCAAGCCAATAATCTCAAGGATACTATCCATCCATCTTGTCCTTGGTCAGCCCCTCTTCCTTTTTATTTCCATTTCCCCCAGCATCATTGCTTTCTCCAAGTTTTTCTGTCTTCTCATTATGTGGCCAAAGTACTTTATCTTTGCCTCTAATATCCTTCCCTCCAGTGAGCAGCCGGACTTTATTTCCTGGAGTATGGATTGGTTTGTGGTCCAAGGCACTCTCAGAATTTTCCTCCAACACCACAGTCCAGCTCACTGCTGACTAGCTTTTTATGCCTTCTGATGCTAAGCTATATACAAGAGTGACAAAGTCTGGTGATTTGGTCATTTGCTGTCTAGTGCAGAAGCCTATTTTCAGACCCCTCTACTTCTATACAGTTCTCCCTCGCTTATCACAGGTGTTCCATTCCAGGACCACCAGTGATAAGTGAAAATGTATTGATGTGCTACATTTTAAATGCTTAAACTGTTTTTAACTTAAGTAGAGGTACATTCCAATTAACAAAATACATATGTTCTTGGGCTTTATATTTTTAACAAAAGCCTTTGTACCAAAAACATGGGGGGAAACAGGGATAGATTCCTACACCACAAAAAAGAACAGTTTCAGCATCCTCCAAAATTAAAATTATACACATGTGGGGGGAAAAAGCAGGTCAGGTAAGCTTTACATAAATAAACAAAAACATTTGAGTCTTCTGGAGACCACCTCAAAGTTTCTTCCAAAATGTACCCTCTACTTTTTTTAATGATTTCCATTTGCTGGCAACACTCTCAGATCTATGCATTTTCAACAAGCCAGGAGAGTTGGTGAGGCAGCCTAATCTGCTTTCATCTTCTTTTCCATTTAGTCTTCATACATGCTAAGTAAGTGAATCTAGAGGAGGTTATTTATCTTGCGTGTTATATGTAAATACAGCTATAGGAGGATCAGTTGAGTCACAGAGGCGCAATGGATCAAATCATTGTGCCAGCTGAACTGCTGACCTTAAGGTTGGCGGTTTGAATCCACGAGATGGTGTGAGCTCCCATCTATCAGCTCCAGCTTCTCATGTGGGGATACGAGAGAAGCCTCCCACAGGATGGCAAAACATCTGGACATCCCCTAGGCAACATCCCTGCAGACAGCCAATTCTCTCATACCAGAAGTGACTTTTTTTTCTTAGGCTGCTTCTGGCATGATATAAAAAAAGGATCCGTTAATGTAAAATTTCATTTTTTCCTAACTCCAGCTTTATTGCATTGTTTTGTGCAAACACGTTTTTGCAATCCAACACTGAAAATTTGTCTTTCTCTAGCAGTCCTTCACTGTTCTCTCAATGGGAATATTGCAAAAAACAAACACTTCTAGCTATAGTTTATACTTTAAGACTATAGTTTAGTTGCATTTAATAGTTCTTTAAAATTACAATGGAATTCTAGCTATATTCTTTTAATCTGCTTTGTAACCATCTTTTGATCTTATGTGGAAGAAAGGCAGGCATAAATAAATACATTTGCCTCTAGTTTGTCCTGCCTAAATTCAGGACATGACATTTATTTCTGTTGAAATTCGTTTTGTTACTATTTGTCCATTTTCCCCATTTGCTAAAGTCATTTGAATCCTAATTCTGTTTTGTGAGGCATTAGTTGCCCTTCACAGTTTGGTGCCATGTGCAAATGTGATGAATGTCCCTTCTGCTCTGGCATCTAAGTCATTTATAAAGACGTTGAACAACATCGACTAGGAGGGAATGCTCTAGCACCCCATATGTCATTTTCCTCCAAGTTGATGGGAAACCATGGATGAGCACTCTTTCAATTTGATCTGTGCTGAATTTAGTTCTTTTGGGGTAGACTGTTGTTTTGTGATTCTCTGTGGAAAAAGAATAGTCAGAATTCACCAGCGCGCACAGGAGGAAGATAATTTGCTGTTGTTATTACATGCCCTCAAGTTAGTTCATATTTACGGGGATCCTATCATGAGGTTTTCTTGGCACGGTTTATTCAGAGGAAGTTTGCAATTGCCTTTTACCAGGGTTGAGAGTGTGACTTGTTTAAGGGGCTAATGGATTTTCAAAGCTGAGCAGGTATACAAACAATCCTGACCGGGGATGCTGGGAATTATATTTCAACACATTTTTGTAGACCAACAGATTCCAGTAATTTTAAAAAGTCCCAGTTCAGTTGTCACAAGCCCTTGATTTTCACGTCATATTTGTATGAGGATATAGGGCTTTGAATTTCTTATACACATTTTAGTTAAGTATGATGAGATCTGTGTGTGTGTGTGTGTAGCTTATGTAGACCAATAGGAATGTGATTAATGGAAATGGCTAATGTGATTTGATAAATGTGTTGGATGCATCTCTGGGAACTCACCCAAGTTTTTCCCATGCTTCTTCCTTATCGGTCATAGCTTTTTACAAGATGTGGCCAGAAATTCATCTTCAGGATGAGATCAGATTGGATTATGGATATGAGAGAGCAGCATAGCCCATCCTATCATTACAGGGAGAGGGAGACAGTGATTCCAGGCAGCAGATTTGGGGTGGGTCATTAAAAGGCAGCAAATTAGTGTCTATTGTTTTGATTTGATTTTTACTACCAACAAGTGGAAGGGACACCTGTGGGATTTGTTGTCTCAAGTGCCAAAATGCTTAACATGGGGTAGAGTCCTTTCTTTATGCCTCCAAAATGTCTTGGGCTGGCTCTGCAGAGCAGAAGACTCAATCTGTCTTGCTGTTTACTCCATGCTGCCCAAAATGTATTTATAACCCAACTGCAACCATTGACTCAATAAAACAAAGTGGTTGTACCAGCTACTACATTAGAGATGTAAAGAATTCTCACAGATTTTCTTGCCCTGTTGAGAAAATAGTTAAATCTCCATGAGATTTTTTTGATGGCATTTAGGGAACTTTTTGAGAAAAATTCAGGTTAAATGCACACAGATATACACACATTGTTGAAGTGACTGGACTGACCTTGAAGGAGCTGGGGGTGGTGACGGCCAACAGGGAGCTCTGGCGTGGGTTGGTCCATGAGGTCACGAAGAGTCGGAGACGACTGAATGAAGGAACAACAACATACACACATTGTGCAAGAGAAGTGTTTCATAAAGCTTTTCTTGTGTTTGCAAATGGATTTTTTTTTGCCTGAATTTTTTGTCTTAAAGTATTCTTTTTTATATAAAAAGAAAAAGAGTAAAGGCACACAAAATAAACAAATTACATCCTGAGTTTATCACTACATTTTACTGGGACTGCCATGACCAGTAATTCCATATTGTGTACCTCTGCAAAACAGGTATCAGAACCAACCTGTGCTATATTTCCTGGCTTATTCTTATACATGATGGCAGAAAACAAATATGTTTCAATACAGATTTTGGGGGTGGTGTGGGGAGACAAACACCTTAACACATAGATTTCCTGTGGCACCCTTAGCCCCTTTAAGTCATTCACCATGTATACAAACTATCACCCAGGTCCAGGGAGGGGAATTATGTGGTGATAGGGATTCCCTTCATCCTGGAAAACCAGGAAAATCCTAGATTGAAGGGAGGAAAAAAAATGAAACCTAGCAATAGTTCCTGATGGTATCATTAAATTCTATACATTCTAACAACCCCCCCCCCCCCCCATTTCCCTACTTTGAAATTAAGACAAAAATCATATCTATAGACGAGATAAAGGAATAATTCCTTCCCAGTTACTTAGTGAGACAGGAGAAGGAACATGCTACTCAGTTATTTAGGAGCCAGCATGGTATAGTCACTTGAGTGTTAGACTATAAATCTGGAGATCAGATATTGAATCCTTGCCGACCATGAAAACTTAGTAGGCAATGGTGCATTTTCAGCCTCAAAGAAAACCAAAGTCCCACACCTCGAACAAATGTTACCAAGAAAACCCCAAGAAAAATGCAATTAAGGTTGCCACAAGTTTAAACTGCATTGAAAGCACACACATACCATTAAATCTAGGTGATATCCATCTTCTAGCCAATAGAGCAGAGGATGAGCCCTGGAGCCACAAGCAATGGGAAGTGAGGAGGAATCATAGAATCATAGAATCAAAGAGTTGGAAGAGACCTCCTGGGCCATCCAGTCCAACCCCCTGCCAAGAAGCAGGAATATTGCATTCAAATCACCCCTGACAGATGGCCATCCAGCCTCTGTTTAAAGGCTTCCAAAGAAGGAGCCTCCACCACACTCCGGGGCAGAGAGTTCCACTGCTGAACAGCTCTCACAGTCAGGAAGTTTTTCCTCGTGTTCAGATGGAATCTCCTCTCTTGTAGTTTGAAGCCATTGTTCCGTGTCCTAGTCTCCAGGGAAGCAGAAAACAAGCTTGCTCCCTCCTCCCTGTGGCTTCCTCTCACATATTTATACATGGCTATCATATCTCCTCTCAGCCTTCTCTTCTTCAGGCTAAACATGCCCAGCTCCTTAAGCCGCTCCTCATAGGGCTTGTTCTCCAGACCTTTGATCATTTTAGTCGCCCTCCTCTGGACACATTCCAGCTTGTCAATATCTTTCTTGAATTGTGGTTCCCAGAATTGGACACAATATTCCAGGTGTGGTCTAACCAAAGCAGAATAGAGGGGTAGCATTACTTCCTTAGATCTAGACACTCTGCTCCTATTGATGCAGGTCAAAATCCCCTTGGCTTTTTTTGCCACCACATCACATTGTTGGCTCATGTTTAACTTGTTGTCCACGAGGACTCCAAGATCTTTTTCACACGTACTGCTCTTGAGCCAGGCGTCCCCCATTTTGTATCTTTGCATTTCATTTTTCCTGCCAAAGTGGAGTATCTTGCAGGAAGTTAAGTAATGACAACCTCATCAGATGAGTAAAATAGACATTTTCAGATTGCCCTTTTCTCTTACCTAGAGGTTAACCTCCTTATAAAGAAAACTGGATAATTTGAACCCACGGCTAGACTCAATGTAGCAACTCTATTTATATGAATCAGCACAAGTGCCTGAATTTTTGAATATTCCTTGTGTATAGCAATGGAGTTTGTCATAATGAATTTCTGCACTTTAAAATGTTTCCCTAAGCTACTGGTTCTGGGTTCTGGCCGGGGGTCTTTTGACAATATGAATCATAGGTCTGTCAGCACTCGCTGGCTTTATGATTCTCATATACCAACTTGATACCAACAGACTGGGATGCAATCCTGATTTGGAAGGAAATAGCTCTATTGTTTTCTTGGAACCTGCTTCTGTCTTGACTGCCTGCCAGAGCTAAGGCTGGCTGCCCACTCTCACATCATTCTACACTGGGAAGTGAGGTTCATTCACAATAAAAGGCAGAAGACATGCTAGTGAAGCATGAGACATTGATAGATTGCAGTTGGTCTTGGCAATCTGTTTTAGCACATTTAAAAAGCATGATTATTTCTTGCTCTTGCTGTACCTGGTCAATATTTCTTCTAATTAACCCAGAGCTCTTATACTTTTGTGTTAGAAAAGGGTGTCCATGAATGTAGTGCAGCATAATTATTCCATTTTTTTTAAATGGTTGGCATAACTTTAAAGTGGGTGATAGAGACATGGATGTAGTCAGATATTTTCTATAAAGTAGCTCAGTTGTAATTAAATATCTAGACCAGGCATGGTCAAACTTGGGCCTTCCAGGTGTTTTGGACTTTGATTCCCACAATTCCCAACAGCCTACTGGTTGTTAGGAATTGTGGAAGCTGAAGTTCAAGACATCCAGAGGGCCAAAGTTTAATCATGCCTGATCTAGACTGTATCAAGAAATCAGAAAAGGCCAAAATAATCTGGAGGGATGTGCTCCAGAGCTGCCCTAATGCAGCACAAGAGCATTCTCAAAGCCCTTTGGGCATTTCGATAGCAGACTGACTGAAGGATGCATTGGAGCCACTGCTGTGCCACCAGCTACAAGCAGTTCCTTTGCAGAGACTTGCTGGTGACATCACTTTTCTGGTCACATGACTGGGGCCCCATCTACACTGCTATATAATGTAGTTTCATAATGCAGTTTAACTGCATTGAATAGCATTATATAAGTCTGTACTGCCATGTAATGTAATTAAATGCATTGGGTATCCCGTTGTGGCCTCACCAGACATGACATCACCAGCAAGGCTCTGCAAGAGATCTACTTATGGCTGGTAATACAGAAGGTAATACAGAAATGTGTCTGTTGGACATATGAATACTGGATTGGGCCATTTCCAACCTGATCCAGCAGTCCATATTTCCAAACTTCTTGGATCTCTTTTCCTTTGTTTCGGATCAATAGCTAGAAGCTGTGCTACTGCTGCACAACCAGTAGTATGTCATGTGGGCTCACCACAGCAATTTCAGGGTGAATCATGTGTGCCATTTCTATGTACAGTTGTGAAAGTTGGCCAAAAAAGAAAGCTGGCAGGAGGAGAATTCATTCATTTGAAATGTGTTGCTGGCAGTAAGTTCTATGGATGCCATTGACTGCTAAAAAGACAAGCAAATGGGTACAAGAGCATCTATCTATCTATACATATAATAAAAGTCAAAGTTTGTATGCGGAGGACAAAGTGTGGCGGTGTGGCGGTGTATGTGCCAGCATTCTGATTTGACAGCCTGAAAGTTCCAAGATTCTGATTGGCTGCCGCTGTGGTGCTATTTGCATATGGTCTCTGATTGGCCAGCTTTACAGGAGCCCCTGGTGGAGAAAAGGGTTCATGACAGAAACGGAGACATGAGAGAAGGAAATTTGCATATGGTCTCTGATTGGCCAGCCTCAATTCCAAGATTCTGAGATGACAAAGAGAGGAAAGGAAAAGGCCAGGGGAGGCTGGGTCAGAACATTACCAATACAGACCAAACTTGGCACACAGAGCCCCCATGACACTCGACATCCTACTGCAGTTTGGAGAAGGATGAACCATGGATGATGGGACTTGCAGTACCATCACTCACATTCTGAGACCGCTGTTAACCTCATCAAATGACTGATCAGGACCAAACTTGTCACATAGACCTCTCATGACCCACCTTATGTCCTGGTGTGGTTTGGCCGGGGATGGACCATGGATTATGGGACTTGCAGTACCTTTGCTCAATTCCTGAGACCACTGCAACCCTCATCCAATTACCGATAAAGACCAAACTTGGCACAATGAGTCTCCATGACACACTCTACATCCTGGTGCAGTTTGGAGGAGGCTGCACCATGGACGATGGGACTTGCAATAACTGCGCTCCCTTCCTAAGACCATTACAACTGCCAACAATGATGGATCAGGACCACAATTTACACAGAGAGTCCGCATGACCCACTCTACATCCTGGTGCGGTTTGGAAGAATTTGTCAATGGATGATGGGACTTGCAGTCACTTCACTCACTTCCTGAGACCATGAGACCCTTGCCAATGACTGATCAAGACCAAACTTGGCACACAGAGTCCCCATGACCCACTCTACATCCTGGTGCACTTTCAAGGAGGACAGACCATGGATGATGGGACTTCAAGTACCTCCACTCCCCAAGACTGCTGCAACCCTCATCTAATGTCTGATCAAGACCAAACTTGGCACACAGAGCCCCATGACTCACTCTACATCCTGCTGCAGTTTTGGAGGAGGATGGACTATGGATGATGTGACTTCCAGTACCTTCACTCACATTCTGAGACCGCTGCAAACCTCATGCAATGACTGATCAAGACCAAACTTGGCACATAGACCTCTCATGACCCATTTTACGTCCTGGTGTCATTTGGAAAAAATTGGAGATGGATGATGGGACTTGCAGTAACCTCACTCACTTTCTGAGACCACTGAGACCCTCACCAATGACTGATCAAGACCAAACTTGGCACACAGAGCCCCAATGACCCACTCTACACCCTGGTGCAGTTTGGAGGACAGACCATGGATGATGGGACTTCAAGTACATCCACTCCCTTCCCAAGATTGCTGCAACCCTCATCTAATGACCGATCAAGACCAAACTTGGCACACACAGCCCCCATGACTCATCCTACATCCCGGTGCTGTTTGAAGGATGGACGATGGATGATAGGACTTGCAGTACGTTCACTCACTTCCTGAAACCATAGCGACACTCATTCAAAAACCAATAAAGACCAAACTTGGAACAGAGAGCTCCCATGGCCAACTCAACATTCTGGTGAGGTTTGGGGGAGTACAGACTATGGATGATGGGACTTCAAGTACCTCCACTCACTTCCCAAGTCCTCGGCAACACTCATCTAATGACCGATCAAGACCAAACTTGGCACAAAACCCCCATGACCCACTCTCCATCCTGGAGCAGTTTGGAGGAGGATGGACCACAGATAATGGGACTCTCAGTACCTTCACTAACTTCCTGAGACAACTGCAAGACATATAAATAACTGATAAAGACCAACCTTGATACACAATTCCTTTCTCAAATAACTCGGGCAGCGCCGGGTCCCCAAGCTAGTATGTTCATAAAATCTATCTGCTACAACTCCCTGCCATGTAGATATACACAACTAAAGCAATCCTGAAAACCACCCAACTAGCTTCTGTTTAAAGACCTCTAAAAACACAGAGCCCATCAAGGCGAACCAAGTTTGAGTCAGATCAGATCTGAACACTCCAGAAAGCCAAAATGAATAAACTGAGGCTATCATGCCTTGGACATATTATGAAACAATATGATTCATTGGAAAATATAACAATGTTTGGCAAAATGGCTTGCATCGCAGGTAGATGAATTCAGTGAACAAACCATAGCCCTAAGTTCACAAAACACGAGCAAGACTATGGATGACTATGATACTTACTGATTTCTCATTCACAAAGTTATGGGATGAAACCAATTTGACATCAAACAATAACACGTTGTTGTTGTTCATTTGTTCAGTCGTTTCCGACTCTTCGTGACCTCATGGACCAGCCCACGCCAGAGCTCCCTGTTAGCCGTCACCTCCCCCAGCTCCTTCAGAGTCAAGCCAGTCACTTAATGATGCCACCCATCCATCTTGCTCTTGGTCGGCCCCTCTTCCTTTTTCCTTCCATTTTCCCCAGCATCATTGTCATCTCTAAGCTTTCCTGTCTCCTCATGATGTGGCCAAAGTACTTCGACTTTGTCTCTAATATCCTTCCTTCCAATGAGCAGTCTGGCTTTATTTCCTGAAGTATGGACTGGTTGGATCTTCTCGTGGTCCAAGGCACTCTCAGAACTTTCCTCCAATACCACAGTTCAAAAGCATCTATCTTCCTTCGCTCAGCCTTCCCTATGGTCCAGCTCTCACCTCTGTAAGTTACTACAGGGAATACCATGGCTTTGACTATGCAGATCTTCGTTGCCAGTGTGATGTCTCTACTCTTCACTATCTTATTGAGATTGGACATTGCTCTCCTCCCAAGAAGTAAGTGTCTCCTGATTTCCTGGCTGCAGTTTGCAGTAATCTTTGCACCTAGAAATACAGTTTGTCACTGCCTCCACGTTTTCTCCCTCTATTTCCCAGTTGTCAATCATTCTTGTTGCCATAATCTTGGGTTTTTTTATGTTTAACTACAACCTAGCTTTTACGCTTTCTTCTTTCACCTTGATTAGAAGGCTCCTCAGCTCCTCCTCACTTTTGGCTATCAAAGTGGTGTCATCTGCATATCTAAGGTTGTTAATGTTTCTTCCAGCAATTTTCACCCCAGTTGGAGGACATAGCAATTTTTTTCACTGACATGGAAAATAAAACCATGGATTTGGGTTCCACACTTATGGAGGTCTTTATTTCTGTTGGACAGCTGATGAATTTACGACTGCCCTTACATAAGATATAAGCAGATTTCAGGCCTGCCTTCCCTGGTTGCTCATGCCCTCTACTTAGGGTTCGCATCACAGGTAGCATTAGCCATGATAGATCAGACAGTTGTCACTGGCCTTAGGCCATCTTACAGCTTACAACGTCTGCCAGGAACCGTCCATCATCTTTGCAAAACCTACAGTTTTAAGCCCTTGTCTTTTGCTACATATTGTGGAAATCAAAAGCAAATGAGCACAGAATATATTCAAAATGTAGGAGGACCTTTTACCTTCTTGAGGATTGTTAGGACACTCCTCCTTCAATAGCCTCTGAGGCAAGAAAGTCTTTGGTACCTATGATGTTTAACTTCTCCGCAGGACTGCAGGTGTGACTGAGAGATGTAAATGATGGACTTCTTCCAGACTCATTTCCTTTTATGGGCAGGAATCCATACTCTTGGGATAATTCTGTTCAGTGAGAAAAATCTGTTCTAAAATGTCAAAGCCCACATGCTGTCTGCTAAACTCTGATCACTCATTCAGGCTCCACACATTATTTTATATAATGAGCAGCATTTACTCATCACTGTTACATCATTGCTGGGGTGAGGGTGGGGGACATTTCATGGGATTTTACCCATATTGAATCCCTTTGGTATTTTATTAGTAGTTTTTTCAGCATATTTATAATGGGTTAGTAACCTTTCAGTCTTTTAATAATGAGCAAGGAGCAGTATTAATACATGTGTTAGAAAATTAACAAATAATGAATCTTTGATACAACCTTACAAACGCTGGGAAAGGTGGTGAGGAATGAATTATAAGGCCACCAACTGCAACCTTTAAATTATTTTTGGACTGCAGCACCCAGCAGTGTTAGTCAGTATAGCCAATGAAAATACTGGAAGGCTTCACATTTCCCACTTTCTTGTCTCAGTTTAGCACATGGCACCCCCAAACAGCTGTTGAGGCCTCAACGCTTTTCAGGGCTTAATACTGGGGCTGCGGTAGCACAGCGGATTAAACCACTAGCTGCTGGAAATCTACTAACCAGAGGGTTAGCAGTTCAAAGCCACGAGTTGGGGTGAGCTCCTAACTTCCGCCTACCTATAGTAGTAGTTCAAAAGCATGTAATGTGGGTAGATCAATAGGTACCTGTTCAGGATTCCTCATCGTCAGAAGAGGAAGGGGAGCAGGGAGGTGCTCAGGTCTTGGAGGGAGAGGAAGAAGAATCCAACAATGAGGTTTTGCAGGTGCCTACTTTTGTAGAAAGTCGGAGGGAGTCAGAGAACAGGCGGTGGTCAGCTCGATTCGCTGCTAAAAGATTGATGAAGTAATTGGGTGACGCCCTAAGCCCTCCTGCGTGGGTTATAAATCAGAGGCAGGAGAACTTATCTTTTCACTGCTAACAACAACTCTGTTACTGTTGGAACCTGCTTTGTGTTAAAGACTCCGTGATCTGTGCCTTTATTGTTTGCTGATTTTGGTGGGACTTTGCAAAATACTTTCATTGGTGTATGTAGTAAGACTTCTTTGTTTTCTTTTTCAGTTGCATTTGCTTATTTTGTTTGCTGGAGTAAAGCATTTTTGTTTTACTTTCAATTTTGTATTGAGGCTGTTTCTTAAGAGCAAAACAGGACAGTACCGCCTTGGCGGGGAAGTCAAAGGGTGCCCCATGCAGACATACAGACATGCCGGCAACAGATTGGAGAAGTCTTATCGACAAAAGGCTCCTCGGCATGGAAAAATGGAACAAGAGCACCTCCCCATGGCTGGAGTTGAGCATTGCCCCCAGACACCGGGGATGGAAGGAGAAAGCCTTTACCCCTATCTGTATATTGCATGTCACTGTTTAATGTGAAAAAGGCATTGAATGTTTGCCTTATATATGTAAAACTGTAATCTGCTCTAAGTCCCTCCAGGGAGATAAAGCAGAATATAAATAAAGTGTATTATTATTATTGTTGTTGTTGCTATTATTATTATTATTATTATTATTATTATTATTATTATTATTATTAGAAACACAACAAGATGAGTCCACAGCAGACAAGATCATTCTGCTGGCTGTTGTATTGGATCACACGTCGGACATTTCCCAAGCGTCTAGGATTGTGTGATGTATCGGCGAATAATGCGTGCAGATCCCAGTAAGGTGGCCTTCTGCAGCTGGCAGCTGGTAATTTTGTCAGTGCCAATTGTGTTTAAGTGCAGGTCAAGGTCTTTAGGCCTCACCCAGTGTGCCGATCACCACTGGGACCACCTTTACTGGCTTGTGCCAGAGTCTTTGCAGTTCGATCTTTAAATCTTCATATTGTGTCACCTTTTCCAGTTGTTTATTTTCAATCCTGCTGTCGCCTGGGATTGCAACATTGACAATCCATACTTTGTTTTTAACACAATCGTGAGGTCAGGAGTATTGTGACCTCTGTCTGTCTGAATTCGAAAGTCCCAGAGGAGTTTGACATGTTCATTTTCTGTAACTTTTTCCGGCTTGAGATCCCACCAGTTCTTTTTCGCAGGCAGATGGTATTTGTGGCACAGGTTCCAATGAATCATCTAAGCAATGGTGTTATGCCTCTGCTTGTAGTCTGTCTGTGTGATCTTCTTGCAGCAGCTGAGGATGTGATCTATTGTTTCATCTGCTTCCTTGCAGAGTCTACATTTAGGATCTGTCGTCGACTTTTCAATTCTGGCTTTGATGGCATTGGTTCTAATGGCTTGTTTTTGAGCTGCCAGAATCAGACCCTCCATCTCCTTTTTCAAAGTTCCATTTGTGAGCAACAGTCATGTTTTTTTCTTTGTCAATTTGGCTCTCAGTTTTTCCCAGGAACTGTCCATGGAGAGCCTTCTTTTGCCATTTTTCTCTTCTGCTCTGGATTGTATTTTTACAGTATTCACTCTTTGTGTTTTGCACTTTAAGCAGTTTATCACTAGTGACTTTCCTCAATGTTGGTTCTTGATCGCCTTTCACATAATCTGCCAGTGCATGTTTCTCTTCTTCTACCCTTTGTTTCACCTGCAGAAGCCCTCTGCCTCCTGATTTTCTAGGCAGGTAAAGTCTGTCAACATCACTACGTAGGTGTAATGAGTAGTGGATTGTCATCAGTATTCTTGTTTTTCTGTCCAGATCATCCAGCTCTGCTTGTGTCCAGTTCACAATTCCAGCAGTGTATCTAATGACGGGGATGGCTCAGGTGTTGATAGCCTTGATCGTATTTCTGTCATTTAATTTGCTCTTCAAAACCTTTCTGACTCTTTGGATATATTCTTTGCTGACCACATTTTTCACATGCCCATGCTTATTATTATTATTATTGTGCCAAGGACCGTGGGATTGGTTTTATAATATGAGGGTTCATTGGTGGGCATGTCATTATTAATTTTGAATACTTCTTGGGTTGTTCCTACCATATGTCTTCAAGTTGTTTTCAATTTACGGCAATCCTAAAGGGATTTCTGGTATGTGGCTTGTCCAAGTTCATTCAGTTAGTGTCCATGTCCAAGTGGGAAATTGAAACCTGGTCTCCAGAGTCAGAGTCTAACATTTCTGCTTCTCATGTCACAACTTGTTGACATTACAACAAGCTGTACATTTTTGCAAAACATTAAAAAGACACAATTCTCCTAGCAATGATTTCAATAACTAATTGAAATGCCTACAATTTGAGGCTCAGCATCTCTGGGAAAAGGACACAACTGTAGTTCTGGTTGTGCGAGGTGCTCTAGGAGCAATTCCAGACAGACAGACAGACAGACTATGAATGAAATGCCCCTAAACTGAGGGATGGAGTTATGTGGTGCTGGTGCTGGTGTGTGGGATACTGAAGGATGATGTGTCCAGCCTCCCCCTGCTTGCAAGCTATGATGTGAGAAGCAGAAGCAGGGAGCCCACGGGTGTCTTGTCACAACTCCTCAGCACACCATGACATACTAACAGGAGGAGGATTGACACATCATCCTTTCGCACCCTAGTCACTAATCCCAGAGTGTTCTGTCCCTCAGTCCTGTTGACTGGATTTTAAGGTGGCATTTATCATCATGGCAATGGTAACATGATAATAAATGGAAATAGGAAACATGAGGTCATAAGTTTAACAGCATTATAACTGACTAACATACTGCTAGCCAAATCACAGTAGCACAATTACAAAAAGAGACATCACTTGGAATGTGTTAGGCTATCCGGCAATGCCTCTTAGATTATTGGAGAGATTCTGAATTGTGGATAAGCCAAAATTCCAGTTGGTAACACCTGCTACACTGTTCAACTGATATAATAATACACAATGAAACAGAATACATTAAAACAAATATCCACAGTAGTGAAAATGTAGAGACTGTAATTGGTGAGAAAGTATCCCTCTAAATTGGGAGAACGGACTTCAACATGGAAATGCAAAATTAAGTGAAAACCAGTGTCAAATGATGATATTGGGGCAAAAAATCTCAGGTTCTTGGTTAGCTGATAGCAGCTGACCAAGACATCTGGGGTCACGTCTGGCATTTCTATGAAAATAGCAAGCAAATGTGTGGAAAAGGAGGCAAAATTCAAGTTGGGCATAATTAGAAGAGGGGTCTGAAATAAACTTTCATTATCATATTGCCTTCATACAAATGTATGCATTATCTAAAATACTTTGTAATACTCGGTAACCTTTTGATCACCACTTTAAAAGGATCATATTGAAGAGATGGGAAAGATGCAGAAAAGAGCTCATCTGAGAGAGGAGATTGTAATGTTTGGGTATGTTTAAAGTAGGAATAGAACAATTAAGGGCAGATGTAAAACAATGGATGAAGTTTATGATATACAAAAGTAAGTACAAAGTGCACAGTTTTTTTTATCATATCAGAAGCAACTTGAGAAACTGCAAGTTGCTTCTTGTGTGAGAGAATTGGCCATCTGCAGAGATGTTGCCCAGGGGGTGCCTGGATGTGAATTCATCTTGTGGGAGGCTTCTCTCATATCCCCACATGGAAAGCTGGAGCTGACAGACAGGGGCTCACCCCATCTTGTGGATTCAAACCACCAACCTTCAGGTCAGCAGTTCAGCTGGCACAAGGGTTTAGCCCATTGTGCCACTGCAGCTCCACCAAAGTGGAATGGAAGTGCACAGTGAAAATATGTCATTCACTATCACAAGATATAAGGGTTAGTTTAAATGATGACTCCCAATCGATCTTGGCAATGCCAAGAATACTATTGAACCTGCGAACACAAGTTGCCTACCAGCAGTGACTCATGGACTGAACAAGTCCCCTCTCTATTCTGCTTTGGTTAGACCACACCTGGAATATTCTGTCCACTTCTGGGCACCACAGTTCAAGAGAGATACTGACAAGCTGGAATGTGTCCAGAGGAGGGCAACTAAAATGATCAAGGGTCTGGAGAACAAGCCCTATGAGGAGCGGCTTAAGGAGCTGGGCATGTTTAGCCTGAAGAAAAGAAGGCTGAGAGGAGATATGATAGCCATGTATAAATATGTGAGAGGAAGCCACAGGGAGGAGGGAGCAAGCTTGTTTTCTGCTTCCCTAGAGACTAGGATGCGAAACAATGGCTTCAAACTACAAGAAAGGAGATTCCATCTGAACATGAGGAAGAACTTCCTGACTGTGAGAGCCGTTTAGCAGTGGAACTCTCTGCCCCAGAGTGTGGCGGAGGCTCCTTCTTTGGAAGCCTTTAAACAGAGGCTGGATGGCCATCTGTCAGGGGTACTTTGAATGCAATATTCCTGCTTCTTGGCAGGGGGTTGGACTGGATGGCCCATGAGGTCTCTTCCAACTCTTTGATTCTATGATTCTATGATTCTACATGGTTTGGGTCCAAGTTACCTACAGGATCGCCTTCTCCCACACAATCTGCCCCAAACACCGAGGTCCTCGGGAAGAGGCGGGTCTACTCCAGCCTGCCAGAACCCAACTGGCAACCATCACCCAGATGTTCTTTTCATCGGCCGCCCAAGACTGTGGAACGACCTGCTGGATTACAGCTAAATGAGCTGTCAGAATTTAAAACACATTTGAAGACCCATCTCTTCCGGGTGGCCTACCCAAACAGTTTTAATAATGAATTTTAAACTTGTCTTGTGTCCACTATATTTTAATCATTGTTCTGTATATTTTAATATATGTTTTTGTGGAAATATGGTTTAATATGTGCCTTTTATGTAATGATTATGTGTTTTTAGTTCTGTTGTAACTCACCTCAAGCCACAAGGAGAGGCGGGTAAGAAATAAAATTATTATTATTATTATTATTATTATTATTATTACTAATAGTGCTTGCCTTCCTTTCATTATATAATGGGAAACAGGCTTTACAGTTTGGATATGTTAGGGATGCATTGCTATTCTTCAAATCCTTCAACTTGCCTAACCACCAGCCATGCTGGTTGGGGATTTTGAGAGTTGGAGTCACTGCATTGATGAGAGTAAGGGATTATCAGAAAGCATCTTCTAGTCTGAAACTGGCCCTGATCTTCACGTATTTCCTAAGGAGACACATTTCCCTCTAAATTTGCTCCCCCCACTCGAGGAACATAAGTTTTCCCCTTCCAACACACCCACACACAGTCCCTAAATAAATTGATGCACTATGATTAAAAAGTTGTTAGCTGAGGAGGAATCTTGAGATAGCAGCATGACGTAGTCGCTTGCCTGTGTTGTGTGAAGGAGCCAGGCTCACCTTCTGTTGAAAGAAACATGATGAATGGGGGTACACCGAAGAAAAACAGTCCCATGGAGAATCACTGTGGATTCCAGATAAATCTAAGATTAAAAAGATAATGAAGTAGGTCAAGATGGATGATACTGTAGCTAGAAGGAATAGACAGCATGAGACTATTGTCTAGACCAATTAAAGGGAAGCGTATGTGCCTAAATGAAGTGCAAGCTTTTAATCAAAGCATAGAAGTTGAGCTCCAAATAGGGACAGGTTATAGTCTGTGGTGTAGGCTGTTCCATCACAACTTTTTGAGACTATCATTGATTATGGAGGGATGGGAGCCCTGCTGGTTTGCTATTTCCCCAATAAACATCAAAGGAAGAAGAAAAATAACTTTATTTTTCTATCCCGCCTCCATCTCCCCGAGGGGACTTGGGGTGGCTTACATGGGGTCAAGCCCAGCAACATACAATTAAACACAGAAATAACATATTAAAGTATCATAAAAACAGCATAAACAACAATAAACAAACATCATAAGCAACAACAGACTCATTTTTTGAGGGGGGGGGGAGGGGCCAATACGTGAAACGAGTTAAAGGATAGGCTGGTCAATAAGGTGGATAGAACGTATAGTAGCATAGGAATAGAGCAATTAAACAGGATCATTTCGGCTTAACTTTAAAACGTAGTAATCAAATATAGGAATTTGAATTCAGGTCATGGTTAGAAACCATCTGTCAAAGTAAGGAATATACATATGAAAACTGGGAAGTTCAACACATCTATGATGAGATAGCCCCCCCCCCCGCCCCCATGGTGTAGCAGGTTAACTGCTGAGCTGCTGAACTTGCTGACCGAAAGCTTGGCAGTTCGAATCCGGGGAGTGGGGTGAGCTCCTGCAGTTAGGCCCAGCTTCTGCCAACCTAGCAATTCAAAAACATGCAAACGAGAGGTACTGCTTTGGAGGGAAGACAATGATGCTCCATGCAGTCATGCTAGCCATATGACATTGGAGGTTTCTACGAGCAATGCCGGCTCTTCGGCTTAGAAATGGAGATGAGCACCACTCCCCAGAGTCAGTCACATCTAGACTTAATGTCAAGGGGAAACCTTTACCTTTACTATGAAGAGATAAGAGGTAATTATGAGTGCAGAATTGTTGCAGAAGATTTACCTGTGACTCAAAGTGTGAGAAATATTATAGAGGCCAGAAAGTCTACATATATCCAGAAATAATATCTACTGCATATAAAGTGATGGTCAGCTAAGAGCTCATCACATTTCACACTACAATGCCAACAAAGAGCCCTAGCACACTACACTGTTATAGCACTGATTCCATTTTAACTTCCATTGCACATTCTGTGGAATTCTAGGGTTTGTAGTTTAGTGAAGCCCAAGGGCTTTGTGGCTGAGAAGGATAAATTATAAACTGCATATCCCAGGATTCCATACTATGTTGCCATGGCAGTCAAAGGGGAATAATAGTGCAGTGTGATAAGGACCTACGTTGTTGCAGCTCCCTCTGCATTGATATCCAGTTTGCAAAGGTGAGTCTCCTTTGCTGGATTGAGCTCAAATGTACAAGCCTGAATTCTTGAGAATGCTCAGTTTATACCATCTAGATTATAATAAACATTTTGAGAAGTCTACATTCTAGAGATACCTGTCCTGAAAATGTCTTCACAGTCTCTATATTACTGTCAATAATGAATGATCTGGTGGAAATGGGGCCAAGCAGTACCTCATGCCACTTGAACTCCAGGGATTCTCAGCCTTCCTGAAAGATGTGGTAGCTAAAACAGAAATATAACTCTGTACTCCTTGTAGAAGTCAAGGTGTGGAGACATTCTTCTGACAAATTGTTTTGCAATTGTTATGGGAATTTCAGGAATGAGAGAAGAAAAAGCAAGCAGTTATATATTCTCTCCATATTCAAGTCTGATAGAAATATTTATTTATTTATTTATTGTATTTATATTCCGCCCTTCTCACCCTGCAGGGGAGTCAGGGTGGATTAGATTGCACATATACATGGCCAACATTCAATGCCATTTAGACATACGACATACATAAACAGACATTGAGGCAATTTAACATTCCAGCTTTTCTGGCTTCATGGGGATATACTCGGTTCTGGCCACAGGAGGAGCTGCCACTTCACCATCCACTTATGACACTGGGTTCTTTGATGGAGTACTTCCTCATTCTTCTGCACGCTGCTGGAAGGTTTTATTTCAATTAGCCTCCTTGCATAAAGCAGTACCTAAATTTCCTACTTGACAGATGCAACTGTCTTTTGGGCTGCATAGGTTAACAGCAAGCTTGACCATTAATTATTGGAAGCTTACTCCAACCTAGGCTGGCTTTGAACTCATGACCTCTCGGTCAGTAGTGATTTAATGCAGCTGGCTACTAACTAGCTGCACCACAGCCCGGTCCTAGATAATAGAATTTACTCAGTTCAGGTCTTTTCTAACACTTTTCTAACAGCAATGCTACTCCCCTTTCACACTACAGTTATGGCATTTTGATAACACTTTGTTTGATATGATTCCATCCTCTGGGATCACAGGGATTGTAGTCTTGTGAAGCAATTCTAAATCTCTCCACCTCAGAATTCTAAATGCCTCATGAAACTATAAATTCCAGAAATCATTGGAGTGATGAAAACTCAAGTGCACTTACATTTTTCATTTTATTTGTGAAGTTCCTGATAAACAACAGCTCAACTCAACTCAATCAGGGCAGCATCTTTTAAATTAAATGTCAGCACCTTTCATATGTATTAGGCTACCAAGTCCATCATTCCAGCAAACACTACTGAACTTGTTGAAGCCTTTCATGGCTGGAATCACTGGGTTGTTGTAGGTTTTTTCTCCCATCCTGGACTTTCCACAGATATATAAACCCAATTTTTCCTAGTTTCCAACAGAGCGTACAACTTCTGAGGATGCCTGCCATAGATGTAGGCAAAACATCAGGAGAGAATGCCATACAGCCTGAAAAACCTACAACAACCCACTACTGAACTGGTTGTGGATCTTGAACGTTGTAGTATAATACGTCTGGAAGCCGTGACAAATAGGGGACAGTGGTAAAATGTAGAAAACAGATTAGTTTGGGGTAGAGAAACATTTGTGGAGAAATGAGGAACAGAGAGATTCAGATTCACCAAGAAGAAACTATTCAAGTACTCAGATCATTACATCAAAAGCTAGCTGTTTATGTTTATCATCCTGTAGCATATGTTAAAAAAAAATTGTGTCAGGAGTGACTTGGGAAACTGCAAGTTGCTTCCGGTGTGAGAGAATTGGCCATCTGCAAGGACGTTGCCCGGGGATGGTCAGATGTTTTACTATCCTGTTAAGCAGTGGTTCTCAACCTGGGGTCTCCAGATGGTTTTGGCCTTCAACTCCCAGAAATCCTAATAGTTGGTAAACTGGCTGGGATTTCTGGGAGATGTAGGCCAAAAACATCTGGGGACCCCAGGTTGAGAACCACTGTGTTAGAGACTTCTCTTATGTCTCCACATGAGAAGCTGGAGCTAACAGATAGGAGCTCACCCTGCTCCCTGGATTTGAACCATCAACCTTTCGGTCAGCAGTCCTGCTAGCACTATTACGCCACCAGGGCTCCTGTGTAGATAAATGCAGGGGAGTTTGCTTGCCGTGGCTTGATTTGTAATGCTTTTTATTGAGAGGTTGGATTCAATAGCCCATAATGCTCCTTCCAACACACATGCACACACACATGCTCAACATATTGAGTTAAAGAATAGAAAGGAAACTTTTTCCTGATCTCAGACTTGCATGTAATTCTAACACAATAATACACATACCTATTATTCCTTAGGAGTGATGTAGACATAAATGGGAAAATGGGGAAATATTTTCCTGTTGCCTCGATTGATCTTAAGAAATTGTGGGAGGGAAAAGGGGAACATATTTTCCCTGCCACAACAGGATTTCCTTCAAGACATGTAAGTCAAAAATATGTCACTTATAAATTAAACCCATGATTACCTTTCAGTGACCAATTACAAAACAAAACCTGCTAAATGCAAAGCATGGAGCTGAGGAAAAGTTGTGGGATATAGCAAACAACATTTTGTCAAAGTGTGTGTGTGTGTTTGTGGGAGGAAAAACTCTGAAAATGCAATGATAAATGCATTGACCAATTTGCCTCTTAATATGACCACATGAGATATTTTCAATATTTTAAAATTTAAACCTTTTAATGATTATTTTGGAACATTGGGCAGTTTTTGTCTTTGTATATTTTAATGAATGACTTGAAAAATAAAGTTATACTTTCTTAATATTTGTTTCTTTAGCAGTTTAAAAAGGCTTAACCAGAATGAAGACGTGAAATCCAAGTTATCTGATGCTATGGATGCCAATCAAAGTGAAGATAGTGGACTGACATGGGAGACAAGTTCAAGCAGATGTTCCACATCCCAAGCTTCAGAAACTAGTGCTACATCTGGGGCTTATAGTATAGAAAACTCATATGTGGATTGTCCTCCAGGGAAAGTTAAATGTCCGATGGATGAGGGAAAGACTGCTCAGAAAAGATCAAGCCACTCACCAGACCAGGCACCAATGGATCCAAATAGGACAATAGGATCAGATTGTAAGAAATATGACTTTCCTGAAGGATCGATAAATATAAGCACTCAAGAAAGAGAATTAGATCCTGCCGATCCCCAGTCATGGCCTTTACAAGTACAACCTTCAAAGATTAAAGACTATTTGGTACACATCACACAGGAAGTGGTTCTTTTTGGCCCAGAAGAAAAGGACAATGCTTTGATGAGAAAGGGAGAGCTGCCTCTTAAGGGAACAGTTAGAGCGAGGATTCAGCAGATCACAGCTGTGTTGGAAGAGAGAAATAAAAAGATTTTCCGGAGAATAAACCAAAAAGATGTGCCCCCACCTTCAGATGTAATCAGGAAGCCTAGAGAACAACCCAAAATATTCGCTAGACAAGGCATTTCTGTATCTTTACGACATGTTGAGAGAGATACCCCAGATAAGAAGAACAAGAAGGAAATTATTTCTCATAATCTCAGGCACGTGGAGACCAATAGTTCAAAGGCTGGTGTGTCTGTTCCGTATAACAAAGATGAAAAGCGAGCACGGCGTCCTTTTCTGCCTGAAAAAGTAAATAACACTACCCAAAAGCCACCACCAATTTCACTGCGCTCATCTAACCAAGCCAAAAAGCTGGATACAAAAAAACAGTCACCTGTAAAGCAAACCTCAACCCCAGAACAAGCAAGCATTGCTTCATCAGATTGGCAGGACAAAACAGAGAAAAGATCAAAGCCAGCTCTACCTCCTGGGACTCCAACAATCACTACAGAGAAATCATCCAGCCATCTTGCTGAAACAGAGAAACAGAAAATACAGGATCATTCACCATTGACCACAAAGGTATCTGATACAGCAGAAGAATCGAAGCCTTTGCTAGAGCAGGAAGCAGCTCAGCTCCACCCCACTATTCCTACTGAATCCCTTTCTTATCCTGAAAAAGGTGCAAATAACCAGTCAGATTCAATTGCAACCATACCATCTGAACCAGCAATTAAGGTCACACCATATCCAAGTAGGTTTGGAGACACGCAGCCTAAGCATGAGCAACCAGTTTCACCTGATGTTGGAAAACAAGATGTTGAACTCACCATTCCTACACAAACGGAGGTCAAAAATGCAGCCTTGTCACATCCCACTGAAGATGCAGGGAAGCAAGACATTCCTCTTTATGCACCTGAAACTTCAGGGTCTGTGCCTGAGCTGGCAGAATTACTACCTTCTATTGGCAGAGCCAAAAAGGAAGAGTTGGAAGTGGGCTATTCAAAAACGGAAGAGACACAGGAGCAACTGGCCATGATTTTACAAGCAGATTCAAAGCCTCCGCACTCACAGCATTTGGCAAAAGAATCTGATGCTGGTGAAACTGAAACTGTACCTGATTTAGCTCTTACAACAAGCGGACAAGAAATGCAGGAAGAATCCAGGTATAAAACTTCAGAAGAGCACTCTGGCCTTCCACAGCCCTTGTATCTTTCAGGCGAAAGAACAGAGCATAAAGAAGAAGAGCATCTGGGATCAGATTTGACAGAGCAAGCTGCTTCAGCACAAATATCTGTGGCCATATCGGTGGAGCCAGAACATCCAGACATGTCACTGTCAAAAGGCAATGCAGAGAAGCAGGCTGCACTGCTGGAGGCGTCAGAGTTATTACTCCCTACTCCTGATGCACAGAGAGAAGAAACTCACCAGCTCTCTGTAACAGTAGCACAATCAGAAAATGAGCTTCCCACTATCTCTGAACCTATAAAGGCACCACAGGAATCAGAACCCTTAGAGCTGTCACACATCAGAGGTAAGGAAGTACGTCCGGACTCCCCAGTGGAAGCATTCAGCTCATCTGAGCAACTGCCATGTATTTCATCTCATCTCACTGAGAATGAAGAAAAACAGGAATCTCTGCCATCCCCACTAGTAATTGCAAGACCACTGCTGGAACACCTAGACTCTGCTTTACCATGCCCACCCGATCAAAGGGAGATGCAAAACAATCTGCCACCGGCCTCTGAGGCAGTTGCTAAAGGGCCAGAAGCATCATCACAACCACTGCTGGTTGTACAAAATGCTGAAGTTGCAAAAGTGGAGATCAAGCCTGCATCTCCCACAGAAAAAAAGGCATATCTTTCAAGAGAGACAGATGTTGTCATAGACAAGAAAGCAACTCAGCTCATTTCACCTCTGTCTACAGAACCTTTGAGTGAATCACTTGTTCCATCCCAAGAAGAAGAAAAGTTAAAAGACCAGTTCCATCCATGTACAAATGAAATGCCATCTTTGGTGGATAAATCTGAATCCCATCCCACCATCAGTGAAGGTGAGCAAGAACAACAGTATCATTTACCTGCATCTCAGTTGGATCATTTGGTCAAACCTGAATCAAGAAATCTGAGTATGGAACAGAACTCTTCTGTATTGCCCCAGTTGGCAGAAACAATTCCATTGTCTCTTGCATATGAATGGGATAAGAAAGATATCTGCCCTGACAAATCCATCACTGAGCCATTGCATCCAGATTCAGAACAGACTGTTTCTGCACTGGAAAAACAAGAAAAACAGCAGGATGAAGCTAAGAAAACTATTCAGCAGTTATCACATACAGATTTGGCAAAGGAATCAGATCTATTTGAGTCAACAGAGAAAGCAGAAATAAATGATACCCCAATACATTTGCCTGTAACTCCACAAGATTCATCTCACGCAGGTTATTTAATGGAAACACAAAAAGATCAGTGTGTTACAACAGATGCAACAGCTCTGAGTATACCATGCAATAAGGCTGAGGCAGAGAAATATGACATGGCAGAACCAGAATCAAAACTTACTGTAAAACAAGCTTTTCAGATTTCAGCAGCAAAGGTAGAAGCAGATTATTCAGGGCCAGAGTCACAAGGAGAATTAGAAGCAGAGTTTCCTGAACCTGGATCAAGAAAACATTTAAATGTGTCCTTCCCATCTCCAGATATAAGGGAAGACCTTCAGTCACAGAAATCTGTGATTCCAGAAGAACGGCCTGTTTCATTAGAGAGAGAGAGTAAAGACCATGAACGTAATTCACTCAAAACTCCAGTGTCAACATTGGAACCATCCAGTGCTGGTCCAGAAACTCTGGGAAGTCAAAACTACCCATGTGATACTTTGAATAAGGTACCTAAAATATCTCCAATAATTCCACAACTGGTTTCTGATAAAAGGAAGGAAATTCCCACAAAGGACGTTGGAAGTTTATCTTCATTCACAGAGCAGTCAAAACTTATTTCACAAGACCTTAAGGACAAGGAAGGAAAAAATGAGTTCCATCAGTTTTCTGAGGCTCAGCAAATGGTGCCAGATGAAACACAACCCTTGAGTACTGTCCCCCATGGTGGATCCAGAGAAGAGATGCCCAATTCTGTCACAACCCCAGAGACTGAGCTAGAGATGCCAAGTTCCATTCTAGAAGATGTGGTTTCCACAAAAGTAAATGAAATGCCTCCTTCTGAATTATCATATGCTGTTGCTGAAAGACAGAAAAAAGATAATTTGGCTTCACTTCTGAATAAGTCAGAGCAAATGGCTGCTGGAAAACCAGATGTACAAGATGCTCAACCTGGTTTGTTTCTGACTGGACAATCAGAAATGAGTAACCAAGAAAATGAGCCATGCCCTCCTGTGGCATCAGAGCTAGAAGATTTGTCCTTAATTAATTCCATCGAAGAGATCAAGAAACAAGAGACTTCTCCATCTTTACCTTCTGTGGAACCATCAGCACCCATACACCAGGAATTGCGGTATCAGAAGGGAGAAAACCAGGAAAGGATAACACTGGAGGCTGAACAGTCAAGAGAGCATGATGCTCCATTAAAGTTATCCATTCTGCAAGAGGAGAACTTAAAACAGATATTGTCAGTTCCACCTTTTCTCACCAAAAAAGTGGAAGAGCAGGAAATCTGTTCACAAATATTAGCACCCTCAGTGTCACCTGCATTGAGTCAGTCTGTTACCCTGAATCTAAATGAAGAAGATAAACAGAAAGGAATCGAAACTTATCCTACTGAGGAAGTAAATGGGATACCAGAAGAACCCTTGTCTCTTGCTGCGTTCCTCTTGTCTGAGGCAAATGCAGTACATACTTCTCTCCCTCAGACTACAGACAAAGAGAACCTAGACATGAAACCTCCTTCTGAGGAATCTGATTTGTTAACTGAAAAATCAGGAAAGGTGTTTGCTCTTCCTGATACAAATACAACTGCTAAAAGAGAATCTGAGTCTTCTGCAATACATTTTGAACCAGAGTTCCTTTCTGAAAAGCCTCAAGATGATGTTACTAATAGAAGCTGCTTTCAAGAAAAACTGGAAGACAATTCTGATATTCAGACATATCCTAATTTTATTCCAAATGAGATTTCCAATGTTGCTATATCAGAAGCCATGGATGACACTAATGTACAGAAGCCACGCTCAACAGTAGGCTCAGAACTGCCAGCAGACTCAGCCATCAGCAAAGGTATAGGAATTAGTGCAGAAGACATTTCAAAAGCAGCAGAAGAAAAGTGTTTGTTCAATTCAGAAGGAATGTTGGGAGAACCTAAAAATGTTTCAGAGGGAACCTTGAGGGAGCCTGAAAAGTACTTAGAAAAAACAAAGGAATCAAAAGGTCAGAGGAAAGTGAGAGAAGAATCTATTCTTGCTCCTGAACTTGATCAAGGAAAAGACACTTTTGATATTTTTGAAAGTTATGAGGTGGTGAATATTCATGCTTTGACTGATAAAGAAGATCCCCATGTATCAAACAGTTTACAATGTTCTGAAACAGCTTCTTCACTGAAAACAAAACCATGGAGTAATTCTGAAGATATAGCAGTTGACCATGAACCTTCAATAAGTGGAGAAGCCTTAAAAGCAGGCAAGCATGAAAATAGGCGAAATGAATCAAAAGAACGTATTGAACAAAAACGTGTCAAGGAAAGTACCAAAGCCAACGAAGAAATTTCCATTCTTCCAGAAAGCAAGGAAGATGATATTTTTAAAAATATTGACATGGAATATGTTGGTAACTTGATTAATGATACATCCTTCAGCCAGACTGGAAAAGAGAAGTCTATTAAGGAAGATCAGAGGCCATCTGATGTTACAAAGAAAACATTGGAGAAAGCTAGATCTTTAGCTGAAAGCTCAGAAAAGACTTTAAATGTTTCTTTATTAGAAAGGAATTTGGATGAAGTATCTTGTGGAATAGAAAAGAAAGAAAACATAATGGCCACCCATGAAAGCATCTTAAAATTATCAGGTGAAAATAAAGAAGTTGATGGTGTTACGGACACGGATAAGGACATAGAGAGTAGACTGGACTTAGTTGAAGCTGGTGTCCCCTTATTTAATTCAGAAAAAGACATATCATCTCAGTCCTCATTGACTTCCTTGCCTGTCTCTCCAGCCAGCCCTGAGCCACCTGCTCTGGCATTTTTATATAGAGACCTCCATGAAGAAGTAATGGGGGCAAATAAAGAAGACAATATATGTTCAGCCAGTGAAGAAATTGGGAGCACTGGTGTGTCTTTTCCTGCCACAACTCATGCTTCAAATGATGAGACTGAAATATTTTTGAAAAAGGACATTCCCAAAGATTATATTTCAAATAATTTGGAAGAATCCCAGAAGAAAGAAGTTCTGAAAGAACAGCCTATTAATGAACCAGCTGTAAATCAGTCAAACATCTTAGAGAACACACATGAACTAAACAAAGAACAAAATCAGTCTGTTCACATTCTAACTGAACCATATGACCAAACAGTGGCTGTAGCACCAAGAGAAATGGTGGAGAATATGACTGACAAATTGACAAAGGGGCCAGCTGAGATCGTGAGCAACATAAAAGTTGGCATTTGCCACCCTACACATGCAATTCCTTTTGGAAGTAAACTGTATGGGTCAGGTGCAAGCAATGATGATGAGGATAGTCAAAAGGAGGAATCCATACCTGAAGAAAGAGGTGAGATGCTACCAGAGGAAACAAGTGATGAGGAGTCAAGTCCAATACTTGATTATGCAGCAACTGTCTATCAGAATGAAGCAAGTGTACAACATGAACCAATGGACACTTGCTTTGCAGTTGGCCAAAATCAACAACGAATTGAAAAACCAGTTCAACAGACAGATAGTGGTGACCTCAAAGAACCTGTAGAACTAAGCCAACAGTCACTTGAAGCATTCTGCAACATTAACACTCCCTGGCAATTTGAGGGAGAACGACCAGAAGACAACTTAATATCAGCCCTTGAGCCTGTGTCACAGGATACAATTGTTTTAGAACATGAACATCTTTCAGACTGGGATACTGAGAGGCAAGCATTTGGGGAAAGTATCAACGATGATCTATATGAGGATGACACAGAAATAGCAGACCTACTATCAACAGAAGCAAAAGCTGAGAGATCATTTGGTGAAATGGATTATTCTCTTTTGTCACATGATTTTGACACCTACCCATTGTACTCAATAAAAGAGGAAGAGTATAGTGACATTGAAGAAGATTTAGCTGAGCTCATGGATTATGAAATGGTTAACCAAGATGATGTTTTTCAGGAGGAAACATCTTCAGAAGTGGCTTGTGAGGAGCTGCTGTTTGATGACAGAAAAACATTAGACCGCATTAGTAATACATATGAATTTGTGAATGAAGGAGAGATAAGCACACATGCTGAAAAAGATGAGTTGATGGATCCTGATAGGCTACCAAGAAATGTTCCAGAGATTGAGGTCCTACAGAAAGAAATAGATGAGGCACAGTTTGATACCTATTGCCACCAGTGTCGATGTCCCATCTCAGCTGATGACAAGCTTTCTGGGGAGCATAAGGAGCATGACATGACAGACTTGGATATAGCCGTGACTGTATTAAAGGTAAGCAAATAACATTCTGAACTTACTGTTCGATGTTATCCTTGATACTCATGCTAAATTGAGGAAGACTCAGTGAAATATGTATTATATATCAGGGTAAAAAGAGGAAATATTTGGTAATATCATAACAACAGCAGATTGTGTTGTTGTTAATTTAGTCGGGGTGCATCTACATTGTGAAATCAAGGTAGGCTGACACCACGTTAACTATCATGGGTTAATGCTATGGGATCTTGGGAGTTGTAGTTTAGTAAGACATCAGCACTATTTGGCAGAAAACACCAAATACCTTGTAAAACTACAATCATTCCCATCATTCCATAGCAATGAGCCATAGCCGTTAGCGTGGTGTCAAACTGCATTATTTCTACTGTGTCAATGAACCTTCAGCTACTTTTGAGAGAGACTTCCTGACATGTATTGAGTGTAATGGTAACTGGAGTATCTTCAGATATATTTTTTTCAGCACCTTGAGGTTCAGTTCTCTTTTTTGGACTGTAAATTATAGGCATCTAATACTAGTATCAGTCTGGAGAGCCAACAACAGATCTATATAGTATCTATTTTCATAATCATCATCATATTTAATTACTTATTAATCGCCCTCCATCCAAGAATGTTCTAGGCGATTTACAGCTAAATTGTAAAAGATAAAATACATACATACAGAAATTAAAAATTAACAGAGATTGAATGCTCTAGTAAAAAACCAGGTCTTAAGTGCTAGAGTAAAAGGCCCTAGGTCACGCATGGCTCTCATATAGGATAGCAAGGAATTCCATAAGGCAGGGGCAGAAATAGAAAAAGCCCTGTGTCTGGTACTTTCCAAGTGCACTTCTCTAGGACCCGGTATATAGAGTAAGTTGCATTGGGCTGGTCGTTGTGACCTCCGATGATGGGAGAATGAGAGACGGTCCCTAAGGTATGATGGACCCTGGCCATAAAGAATTTTAAAGGTCAGAACTAACATCTTATACAGGCCACGGTACTCAGTTGGAAGCCAATGTAAATGTTGCAGCACTGGTGTTATATGGCATTTCATGGGTGTTCTTGTGAGTAACCTGGCTGCCACATTCTGAACAATACGGAGCTTTCGTGTCGTAGACATCGGAAGGCCAACATACAGGGCGTTGCAATAGTCCAGCCTAGACGTGACCGTGGCATGGATGACAGTTGCCAGAGCCTCGTCAGATAGGTAGGGTGTCAGTTGCCTTGCTTGTCGTATTCTACCTAATCCTTTTAATGTCTCTTTCTTTATTGAAGGTACTGTATGTGTGTGCTATTGAATAACTGGCCAAGTTAATAAAATTTAAAATAAATTAACACAAATAACACTATAGTGCTTCATAAAAAATAACTAAATTGCCAAGCTGTTGAAAGGCTTTCTGTGTCACCAATGTTGTCTGTGCCTTCAAATATCAAGATTCCTATATGCATTTAATTCAGAAAGGAATATTTACACACACACACACACACACACACAGATTCCTTTAACATTACAGAGTGTTCAAAGCACTTTGCATTCATTATCTCTGTAACACCTGCATAACTGTGTAAGCCACATAATATTAATATATCTGTATTTCTCTTAAGGCAATGGAAGGGTACCCAGATCAGCCTTATACATCATGGCTTGTTTATCTATTGTTTATTTATCTATTTATTTATTTATATATATATATATATTTTATATAGCCAATCTTTTTCTCCAGCATGAGTCTCAAAATTGAAAAGTTTACAAAAATGAAATATCTCAAGGACTCTGGGTTCCTACCCATTGCATGGTGTCCTAATTTTTTTTCCTGACAGAAGTGACTTGAGAAACTGCAAGTTGCTTCTGCTGTGAGAGAATTGGCCATCTGCAAAGACATTGCAGGTGACTGGATGTGTTACCATCCTGTGGGAGGCTTCTCTCATGTCCCTACATGGGAAGCTGAAGCTGACAGATTGGAGTGCACCCTATCTTGCGGATTCAAACCACTGATCTTCAAGTCAGCAGTTCAACCAGCACAAGGGTTTAACCCATTGCACCACAGCAGCTCCTTAATGCTGTTAGGCAGGGGTCCTCAAATTAAAGCCCGGGGGCCAGATGCGGCCCACCAAGGTCATTTACCCGGCCCTCGCTCAGGGTCAATCTAAGTCTGAAATGACTTGAAACTACACAACAACAACAATCCTATCTCATCAGCCAAAAGTAGGTCCACACTTCCCATTGAAATAATAATAAGTTTATATTTGTTAAAATTGTTCTTTATTTTAATTATTGTATTGTTTTTAAATGTCTTTTGCACTACAAATAAGATACGTGTCGTGTGCATAGGAATTCATTAGTGTTTTTTTCAAATTATAATCCGGCCCTCCAACAATTTGAGGGACTGTGACCTGGCCCTCTGTTTAAAAAGTTTGAGGACTCCTGCTGTCAGGCCCGTAGCCAGGATTTCGTTTGGGGGGGGGGCTGAATTTTTTTAAGGGGGGGTTCGGGGTGGGGGCTCAGTTTCGGGGGGGGGGGCTGAGTCTGAGTGAAAGAGGGTCTAGCCTAGCAAACCTTTTGTATCATTACCCCAATACCCCCATGCATATGGGATATATTGAGTCTGGTGATCAGATCATGATATGAATAAACATAACAGTTTAAATAATGCACCAGTAAGGCCTTTTCGCGAACCACCATGAGAATTTGGGGGGGGGGTGAAGCCCCCCGAGGGCCCCCCCCCCCCCCGCCTGCTGTTAAGGCTGACATGAAATTTGAACGGATGGCTCCTCTGTTGTGTAAATAAAAAAGTTTGAGCCACCACTCTTCAAATACCTCACCTAGCATGATCAAAGGCTTTACTGGCTGGGTGATTTTAAGAGGTGCATTCCCCCAAAAAGCTGTCTTTCCAAACTCTATATTTTTCCAAATTCTGCTCCTACCTCTGCATTGCATCAGATTCCTAACATGCCCTTCCATGACTTGTAATTCTAGTGAACATGCCCTGTTATATCATTCAAGGGCAAAATTTCTTGATATCCATTGCAAAAGTTCCCATTGATTTTTTAATCGTGCTTGATCCCTACTCAGCATATTGAGATTCATACTACAACAGCGAATGCTAAGCAGTTACTAAGAATACCAAAAGTCACATGCTGTGGCTGCATCCCTAGACTGGTTTCTTGAAAGTCAAAGGACTTGAGCATATCCCCTGACATCACCCCTTGGCTCTGTGACTTGAAGAAGGAGCCAAAAATGGAATCTAGCTCTGAGAATTTCTCTACCAGGCAAACACTGCTTTCACCCTTATGTCTCATGTGTCTGGTTTCTACTATTCATATATTGTGATTTTAAAGGAAGTGCTTTGAAAACAGAGTACTTTCCATTTGGGCATTTCTCAATATTGCAGTGTGTAAGCCTGATAAATCCTTAATAAGAACTATTTTAAAAAGGAATATTGCTCTATAAACACACACAGCTACCTTCAAAGCACAGAATGTCTGTACATTTATCTTCTTGCTCAATACAAATATCACCAATTGGTATATAAATGTTAAGGATTCCTCTGACATTAAGTCTAGTCATGTCTAACTTTGGGCAGTGGTGCTCATCTCAATTTCTAAGCTGAAGAGCAGCCATTGTCTGTAGACACCTCCAAGGTCATGTGGCCAGCATAACTGCATGGAGCATCATTACCTTCCCACAGAAGCAGTACCTATTGATGTACTCACATTTGCATGTTTTCTAACTGCTAAGTTGGCAGATGCTGGGCCTAACAGAGAGTGCTCCCCTTGCTCTCCTGATTTGAACCGACAACTGTTCGGTCAGCAAGTTCAGCAGCTCAGTGGTTTAACCTGCTGTGCTACCAGAGGGCCCAAATTGTATATACATTTACATTTATAAATTATATACCCAATTGGCATATAATTTAGAAAATTATAAATATATATATAAATTGGTATATACATTTTATAATTTTACAAAAAGTCACAGATGCTAATTTGCAGTCTTACTTTACCCTTCCTAACAGTTATGCAGAGAAATCTGATTAATATTATGGGCATCTATGAAACACAAACTGCTCTTGAACAAATGTCCCAATATTCCAAAGGAAGGTCAGAGAGGGCTTTCAATTGTTGAGTGTTGTGCTCCATTTATTAACGAAACTAAGCCTCCATGAGAAACAGGTCCTGAAGAGAAGGAAAAGCAGTGTTACTTTAACTCAGAAGACAGCAATAACGTTTCAGTTGATTCAATACAATGCCAGGAATCCAAGTATTTTTATGTAAAAACAGGATCTGCTCAACTCCTTTTCCTTCCTCATATTTTCTGAAGGACAGGGCATCTTCCAAAGAGATATCCAATGAAGCTACAAATGAAATGAAAAAAAAAGACCTGTTCCCAGTACTGTGTATTAGGCATGGTTAGGTTCGGTCGGAATCTTTATAATTCGGAATAAATTTGGAAAGATTTCCTTTTTGAAGAGATTTTGAAGTTTTTAAGGAAACCGGAAGTCCCTTTGCCCTTCCGAAGCTTTTTCCGCCATTTCTCTTACGCATCAGTAAGTGAGTCAGAAATGATTCAGCTTTTCAAACCCGTGTGGATGGATTCCCTTCAGTTTCCTTTCCCTCCTGGTCAGCCTTGAGCAAGAGATGCAGTTTAACCCAGTTTTATAGATTCCCTTCAGTTTCCTTTCCCTCCTGGTCAGTCTTAGGCGAGAGATGCAGTTTAACCCAGTTTGGATGGATGCCCTTTGGTTTCCTTTCCCTCCTGGTCATCCTTGGGCGAAAGACGCAGTTTAACCCAGTTTAGATGGATTCCCTTCATTTCCTTTCCCTCCCATAATTTCTTCCCTCCCCCCCCCCCCCCCCCCCCACTTCTGGAAGAAAACAACTACTTTTAAAATAAAGACCATCCAATGAAACAGGAAATAACACCTTGACACCATTAACGAAGAATTTGGAAGTCTTTGAAGTGTTGAAAAGTTTTGAACTTTTTTTCTGTGAAAATCGGAATTGACTTTAGATCCAAATCACCAGCACCCCCTACATCCGAAATAAGTTTTGAACCATTTTTTTTATCAAACAAGCCTACTGTGTATGCATGTGGATTGTTGTTCATTGGCAAATGTTGTGATATATCTTGTTATCAGTGCCTTTTCCCTTGTAATTGCTTGTGATATCCTAAGGGTTATACCTTGCAGTGTCATTGGTTTTCATGTGGAAAAGGAAGGGCTAATGGTCAGCAGGCTTCAGAGAGACATTTACATATTAAAGTAGTTTTAGTAATTGAATGTATACACCTGTCCAAGAACTGGAATTTGCTGGAGAGTTCCTCTGTGTCTCAAGAGTTACAGCAATACACTGTTGGAACATTTAAAATTGAACATGCAGTATGGCCTACAAACTGGGAAACAAGGTGGGTTTAGCTCATGGGCTTTCTAGGCTACCTACCTGTTATGTGGATGCATTCACAAAAGCCGCACGGCTGTGTACAGTTGCTGATTGACACATAATTTATCCTCTTCACCTCTCTCCAGTTAGCAATTAGCCCACAGAAAAAAAGAAATGTGTCAAGAGATGGCAGATGATTTTGCTGTCACTACTTTGAAAAGGTCCCATTCTTTCAGCCCTGATTCTACTTTGACATTGGACATATGCGTGATTTCAAGACATCACTGACAAACATATCAGTGGCTTGATTCTAATTACATGCGTACATAATTAAAACTATGGGGTTTTTACAAATAGAAATAAAATATTTTGTTCTATCTTTTCACATTATTTTGATGGCTGTGAAAACTTATTTCAGGGTCAACTGGACAGATACCTAGATGTTTTACAAGAGAGATCTTTGAAGATTGAAGGGTTTGTCAGTGAGATAGAAGCTCTGTTCAATTCCATCGAGGTAAGTGTTGAGAGCTTTTTGCATGCCTTCAACTCTTTCAAGAATTTGTCTTTTATGGATTCATACTTCATAAATACCCTAAAGGTCCCAGATCTTGAGTTTAGAAGCTATGGGAGGCCACCAATGAATGGATGAGAGACTGCCTATGAATATCAGGTGCTGTAAGCTATATTTCAGAGGAAGAAACTGGCAAAACCACCTTTGAGTCAAACACCCTTGAGTATCCCTTGCCTAGGAAAACATCATGAAATTCAACATATACATACACATCCCCATTGTAATATTGTAGGCCCTTCATATCTGCAGGGAATTGATTCCAGGACCCCTGCACATATAAAGATGAAGTGCTATCCGATCCCTTCTACCACCTCCTTATGCAAGCCTGAAGGTAACTGCTGCAGACTCAGACCTCCTTCTCCTACAACCAGGTCCATCACTTTCACCCCCTCATTCTCTCCCTGGGTCCAATTCTGTGGCTTCTTCACCTTCAAAAGGGAAGCTCTACCTAATAGCTTCTGCCACAGCCCTCTTGTGAGGCAGGAGACTAGAAGAGTTGTCCCATACTGTTTTCAGTTCATTTTTTTCTTTTGGAATATTGCTTTTTTCAGATTTTTTAAAAATATTTGAGTTTTAAAAAATTCAGTCCTCAGTTGGTTGAATCTGCGGATCCAAAGCAGGAATAGGGCAATTGTGACAGACTACTTTCTGCACAAGAAATAACTTTTGAATGGCATGTTACCACAAATGAACAACTGATTATAGTGTTGTGCAATGCTGCTTTGCATCTGTTACTGGAGGGAGAATTAAACACATAAAAAGCTACTCAAGATTTGAAGGCTGTGACCCTTTTTAAAGCCAGTTATACAATATCTGTAACAACATCCTCAGTTGGCTTTTAAGGAGGCTTTTAAGGAGACATAGGAGTCTGTCTCCCTGGAAAAGTGCACATTAATTACTGACTGACAAGAAAATCGTCTTTAACACACTAAGTCACTTTCACATAAGTTTGTCCTTCAGAGTGCATAGTTCTTTGACTTTGAGAATCTTGTAATTGATGAGATCTGAGTATTTGAACACATGAAACTATCTTACACACAGTCAGCTAATGGTTCGTCCACTCAATCCTTATTTGGTACAGTCTTCTTCAGATGTGTGTGGGTATAATGTTCATCAGCACTAGTCATCATAGGCCAAGGCTGGTCTTGATGAAAGTTTAGGTCTAGAACACCTGAAGGCATATGGTTGGGGCCAGGCTGAATCCACATAACATTTTGGTTGCATCTTTCCATGGTCTCATTCAGAGGTAGGACTGATGTTGTCTTAAGCACACAGAAGTCACCAGACTTCCTACTCTTGGCTGCAGGTCAGATTCTTTTCCATCTTTGGTTTCTGAGACTGTCAAGGATTGCACTTGCTAATTCTACTTGTAAAACAGGTGTTCTAATGCTTCACCACTGAACTTTATATTTCTGAATATTGTTTTCCCCACTTTTCCTAGGAAAACTGTAAAGAAAAGGAGCAACTTTTGGAAGAGCAAAATGAAAACATTGTAAAGACAATAGTAGGGCACCATGATAGAACGGCACAGAGCTTTGAAGATGTCAAGAAGACAAAAATGGAGTATCTCTATGAAAAGATGGTTAATTTCCAAGAATATATTGATACAGCAAAGGAGACCCTGGAGGCAATTATCAAGGAAGCAGAAGAAATGGATGATTTTACTTTCCTAACGGTATGCACAACATTGACAATAAAAGACGTTCCCCAGAGTTTTTGTCACTTCAAAATGTCTCAGGACTTTTATATTAACAATATTTATAGGAGATGTGTTGTCAAAGGCTTTAGCAGCCAGAACTACTGTAGTTTCTGGGCTGTATAGTCGCGTTCTAGCAGCATTTTCTCCTGACGTTTCGCCTGCATCTGTGGCTGCCATCTTCAGAGGATCTGATGGTGGTAAAGCAAGTGGAGTATACATATATACCTGTGGAATATCCAAGGTGGGAGAAACAACCAATGTCAATTGACCAAGTGTGAAGGATGCAATTAGCAAGCCTGATTTGCAAGTGTTTGAGTGGGATCAATATATTAGCATGTGAGTAACTGAAAAGACTACATAGTCAATAGTGAGAGCTTCTGCCTGGAAGTAGCCAGGCCTTTGTTCCCTTGAAGTGTTTATTACCCGGAGACATCCTTTGTCTGGGTGGTGTTTGTTGGAGCATGCAGGGAATTAGTTAGTGTGTGTGTCTCAACTGTAAAATAAGATGCATGAAGCTGATTGGTTGAGCAATGCCCAGGGAGCAGGATGAGCCTGGGACTTTTGGATACTGTTACATTTTTGATCAGGCTTGAGCTATACAAGTGCAGAGACAGTTTTAAGAGACACAGATAGAGAGAGAGAGTTGGGAGTGTGCTGAAGGAGTTTATCCACATGGACAGAGAAAGGCCATTTCAAATCTCCCATAAAAGGGCATTATGGGAGTTGATGCAAATGATCACAACATACATATGTTGTTATGAACTACAAAGAGTAAACTAGTTGTTCTTTACTGTTCACCTGCGTGGCATATTTTCTTTCTTTGTCAAGGCAATGTGTGGACTGATCAAAAGTGTAATACATGTGGTTTATTTTACATTATGCCACCGTGTTCACTGGCCCTTGATTGCCTGGGGGGTTCCTGTGTCTGAGTAGGGTTTATTAGTTCCACAGGTATATATACTCCACTTGTTTTACCACCATCACATCCTCTGAGGATGACATCCACAGATGAAGGCAAAACCTCAGGAGATAATGCTGCTAGAACACGGCCATACAGCCCAGAAACCACACAACACTCACTTGATAGGAGATCTTGCAAGACTTTAGATTTGCACTATTTAGCTGTTCAGATTTAGCAAGGTTTCTTAATCAATCTCCATGCCTTAAAGCCCAGATTAGAACACAAGAAAGAATGGTTTAAAATGATTCTGCTTTTACCACATATTTAAAAGCAAGTTCAGAGTATGGTCAAATGCAGATGATTAATTGTCACCAGGTTAAAGAGTTTAATTGGTCAGTGTTCACATTTAATACATATTGTCTGTATTATCAAATATAGGATACAGGATGTTATCAGACATATAGAAATATAAAAATTCCGATCCAGATACCTTTTCACATCTAAAATGATTTACAATGTAAACAAAACCTGCTTATCAGGAAAGTGTTCTTTTTCCTTCCCTAGTTCTTACAGAAACAAGCCAGGGGCAATCAATTTATCTATCATTTAAAAAAGCAAAATATAGGTATACCTCAGGCTATATTTCAAAGGAAGGCAGTGCTAAACCACCTTTGAGTATTCCTTACCTATGAAAACAAGCAACTTGAACACACACACATATCTCTGTTCATGTAGCAGATATGTTCCTGGGTTTTACTTCTTTAACAGTAATTTTTTTACCAGAGGAAGAAATAACATGGAAAAAACAGGGATAAGTCCCTGCACCACAAAAAAAAAAAAAAAAAAAAAAAAGCAGCTTGGCTTTTAGGAAACAACCACCATTAAATAATTTCAATCATATCTTGCCTTTCCCCCAATGATGGGGCTCAATAGAGTTTACATATTATTAAGAGCACTGCATATTTAAAGTCATAGAAATTTGTTACAAAAATTATAGAAAAGTTATTTCTCAGATAAAATCTCTCACAAAAGAGCTGACCAGGTTACCTACAGGATTGCCTTCTCCTGTACAATCCTCCCCACAAACTTCTGTACAATCCACCTTGCACAATTAGGTCCTCTGGGGGCTGAGAGGTAGCGTCTTCTTCCTGTCGTGTTCCACGGTGTTCTATCTTGAGAGAAGACAGCGAGTTTAATCACTCCCATCACCCACTATCTAGTTAAACCCATTTCTAGTTAAATAATGCAGCTTTTACCTCATCACACAGGTGGCTGTTGCTTCCTCCCATTCAGTTGTCCATGGAGTGCCCACATCACAGGTTGTTGCGGGATTTTATTTTTGTTTTTTCTTTACGGAATTTCAAAGGTTCAAAATTGGAGTTACAGCAACATTTTTTTAAAAGGATGGAAGTCTACAAAAGGAGCACAGAAGGGCACAAAAATACTACCCACTGAAACAAACTGAAAATGGGCACAATTTTCCATGTCATGGGAAAAATACTAGTTTCTAAGCATTTTAAGTGCATGAAGATGACTGGAGTCTATTCTAGCCAGTCCTTCAAATTCACCCATTTCTACACACTGCGAATCGTGAAGACAATCCATGGAATGGGTTGCACATCATTTGATGGGATCAGTGGGATTTTGTCTTTGAAATTTGTAAAAATGGAGGAGGCCACAAGGTCTTTAGCCTTCTCTACCAAATAGTGCAAGTGGCTCACCAAACTATAGTTCTTATGACTCCATAGCATTGAACCTAGCAATTAAAGTACTGTAATATCAAACTTACAGTCTGTGGTTCGAATCTGCAGGATGGAGTGAGCTCCATTGCTAGACCAGCTTCTTCCAACCTAGCAGTTCAAAACATGGAAATGTGAGTAGTTCAATAGGTTCCACTTTGGCAGGAAGGTAACGTTGCTCTGTGCAGTCATTCCGGCCACATGATCAAGGAGGCGTCTACAGACAATGCTGGCTCTTCGGCTTAGAAATGGAGATGAAGACCACCACCCAGAGTCAGACTTGACTAGCTTTAATATCAAGGGGAAACCTTTATCTTTAATATCAATACATGGTAACATTATGAATGTATGAATTTAGCACCAAAACATCACAATGCATTGAAACAGCTGTGGATCCGGGTGGGAGGCAGACTGCGTTGGATAATACAGAACATTGAATGAGCAAAGGTTGGATAAGCGAGACTCTACGCTAGTTCAATGGATCCACCCTTTATCTTGCCCAAGGCCCTCTCAATACTATGCAGAAGGGACGAGGAATTCATGATTGAGATCTCAAATGTCTGAAGTTTGAGAAATCGCACCTGCTTCTAATAGTGTGTAATGTAATGAGAGAATGCCGATTTTTTTCCCCACATAGTGCTGAAAAGTTCATTTTGGAAAACAAGCATTGCTGTACTATCTTGTTGTACTGGCAGGGGATTTTGGGAGTAACACTCCCTAAAAGTAACATTTTCAGTAAAATTTGGAAAGTTTTATCTGTTGCTACCAGTTCATGAATTTCGCCTAAGTGGAAATAATCAGGAAATAAAATCATATGGATAAGATGTCTAGCACATTTTGCAATATGTATTAATCCATTCCTTCCCTCCCCTTCCCTCCCTCAGTCATCAGAAGAAATAAACAAAAGGTATATAAAAGCTTTGCTGCATTGTGGTGTGTATTAGGATCAGCATGTTTGAATGCTATAATATTTTCAAGCTCCATTGGAAGCATGCTGCTAGTATAAACACCTCATTTCAGAAACGCATAGATATTAAGGAGGTAATGGTGTGCTGGATAATGTTGCTGCAAAGTGTTTGGAATATTTTGCATGCATTTTGTTATTTGCAATTTAAATACTAATACATTTGGCATTATTAAATTCTCCCTCTCTCTTGCAATAAGCATCTGTGTAGCTGTCCTCCAGCAGGTGTTTATCATGATTGCATAAAACCATTTTAAAATTCCAGTTGTAATATGCTACTGTTTTGTGAGAGTTCATGTTTTACTGATTTAATTTCCCTGTTAGTTGAAATGTTAATGAACATGGTTCTCCTAGGCAATGAGGCACCAGGCAGAAATATATTTAGAGTTTGGTGTGTAAGTAAGGGCTCCAGCCGCAATGAAATTTGGGTTTTCTTCTGTAGTTTTTACTACCTCCACCAGAAAGATTGTATGGAAGCTGAAAGTTACCTGAGATTCATTTTAGAAAATTAATAGCAGTTTTTTTTTTAAAAAAAAGTCATATTTGAAAAACAAACAGTAGTTTTTCCAGATAGTTGAAAGTGATTCAAAATAAGGCAGCATGGTACATAACGTGTATATTATTACACAGTTTAATCCCCTTATCCACAGATTCAGAGTTCATGGTTTTGCTTTCCCATATTGCAAAAAAAAAAAAAAATTCTCTCTCACTCCCCTCTTCTGAAAATGTTTGTGGGTCTCTCTATATCCCCCAGTGAAATTCTATAACATGTTTCTGGCCCAAGTATAGTCAAAATGTAGGATTTGCTATTATCCATGGTTTCAGACATTCACTTGGAAAATACCCTCCAGATACAGGAGTTGCACTTTATTGCTGTTGCTTGGAAACATTTAGAATCATAGAATCATAGAATAAAAGAGTTGGAAGAGACCTCATGGGCCATCCAGTCCAACCCCCTGCCAAGAAGCAGGAATATTGCATTCAAATCACCCCTGACAGATGGCCATCCAGCCTCTGTTTAAAAGCTTCCAAAGAAGGAGCCTCCACCACACTCCGGGGCAGAGAGTTCCACTGCTGAACGGCTCTCACAGTCAGGAAGTTCTTCCTCGTGTTCAGATGGAATCTCCTCTCTTGTAGTTTGAAGCCATTGTTCCGTGTCCTAGTTTCCAAGGAAGCAGAAAACAAGCTTGCTCTCTCCTCCCTGTGGCTTCCTCTCACATATTTATACATGGCTATCATATCTCCTCTCAGCCTTCTCTTCTTCAGGCTAAACATGCCCAGCTCCTTAAGCTGCTCCTCATAGGGCTTGTTCTCCAGTAGAAGCACTACACAGGACCTCATCTCATGGGGACAGGGAGCAGGGGGAATTGTCTTCTTATCATGATGTTTCATTCTGTTCCATTTATAAGCAAAATTCATAATATATTCACCCCATCACATGCAATGTACTTTTGTCTGTTTCTATTATAATTCTCCATATTCTGAGCTATCACGTGGGCAAGTGTATTCTCTGCCCATTCTGCAGTCTTCTTCTTTTCTTTCTTTCTTTTTAAAAGCGAAACTTCGCAATTGTGGAAGTCCAAGATCTAGGTCTAAAAAAGGGGGGAAATATAGCCAGAGCAAAGTGGTGATACATTAAATTGCACAATTCCTGAAGAAGGAATTATTGTTAAAAATTACCATAAAAGTTTCATGCAAGAGGATTACTGAAAAGGAGAAAAGGAGCATCAAGGCTCATTTTGTGACTGCCCACAGGAACATCCACTCTTTAACATCACTAAAATGATATAACAAGGGAGAATCAAGCAGTTCCCATCCCATGCATAAATAAGCAAATTTACCTGTTTCTGCATGAGTTAGGAGATCTGAAGACAATTGCCACCTGATTCCTAAAACCTCCATTTCTATACACTTTAAGCACATTTTAAAGATGGAGTTCCATGGAGAACAGCTAGAAATAGTTTTGCATCATATAATGGGTTCTGTGAGACTCTAGAAACAGGGGTGATTCTGAGTCTGATGAGGTTTGTTGTAGCCTGGTCAGATTCTGAGTTCTCAGAAGATGAGGAAAGGTATGCTGGGATAGATTCAGAGGGCCCAGAGGAGGATAGAAATGGCCTGGAGAGAGTTGTTTTGGAATCTCCTGGCAGTTCCCATGAGACTGGAGAAAACAATATTAGTTCTCATGAGAACCTGTCAGAAGTGCAGTCTGAGAGAAATGTGGGAGACAAATGTTTGTCCAGGTCAAGGTGCTTGTAACTTTGGGGGCAGAGTATGCAACAAAGACTCGCTTTTCCCAGAGGCTTAGAGACAAGGAAAGGAAAAGCAGGTGTGTGAGGAATGATGTCATGGGAGGGATTGAGACCTTTTAAAGCAGTTCCTGTTGGTACAATCCTTTGTGAGAGCAATGTTTTATTCAGGTGAACAGCTCTCAGTTCTTGGTCCTATGTTTTTGGAATTCATGTATTCAAGTTTCTAAGTTTGTTCCTGTTCCTAGTTAATGTGTGGCATAGATTGCCTGCCTTAGATTCATGCTATCATGTTTATGGATTTTTCTGGGGTTTAACTCTTGAGACTGTATTTTGAAAGGATTTTGGACTCTCGGTTATCTTGGAAATAACTTTTTGAACTTTTATTCTATTTTTTATATTTGCTTATTTTTATATACTCTTCTTTAAATAAATTTTTACTTGCAGGATTATCTGGACAGAGTGTGATTTGTGGTGAAAAGGTGTTGGCTATGTGGAGACCTTTTTAAAGAAGAACTGGTTACCTATCATAGTATGGCCCCTGCATCCATGGGACCTGTATCTGCAGTTTCATTCATTCATGTCTGATAAAATATGTCCTCTTTTCTAGGTCCTCCAACAAGACTCTATGATATTCTCGAGCCAGAAGTTTTTCATTTCAATAATGTTTACTGTTACCCATCATTTTGCCTATCCACATGAATTCCATGAATGTATACCCTGTGGATACAGGGGTCAATCTGTATTCTATCCATTCATTCAACCATTATTTATTGCTGTTATTGCCCTACAGAAAAGTGATCTGTAGAGTTACTCATTGTAGTACTAACAAATTACTGTTGTAGGTAATATTTTGCCACTGAAACATATAAGAAATGGTAACTAAAGTGGAACCACAACATTATAACTGCAGTGTGAAAGAGCCCCGGGAGAGGGGGAAAGGCCACAAAAGAAGCAATCTGGTAGTACCATCTTCAGTGACTCCAGAGGCAGTCCAGTATTTTCCCATACTGACCACTCCTTCAGCTGGACTCTGTTTCTAGCCATAGTTGAAAAACTTGAGAGAAAGAGGTGGTAAATCATTAGGGAGCCCCAAGGAGTCTACAGCAGCAATATCAACGCAGCTTCTAGTAACACACACATATTAAAATGTGTTTTATTTTCATGGTGGCACTCTTCCCTTCAGATTCCACTGTTTGCTTGAAACATGGAAAGGAGATCTGGGAACCCTAAACAAGCAGAAACATAGTGCTGTAATTGTGGAGTGTGAAAAAACCCTGGGAAGAAAGGAAAGTTATGAATTGACCTACCTGAATGCCTTGGAATTCATATAGAGGCATCCTAGTGGAGTCTGTTGGGCTATAAACCCCATCATTTTCAGACACACAAATTGAGGCATGGATTGCAACTCCCATCATCCTCAGCTGGGGACAATGCCAGATTGGGAAGTCTGACTAGTAGTCTCTTAGAAGAAAATGTGACTGGCAGGAATTTGGAACATAAGTGTTTCTATTAGGGAGATATGAGGTTATATTAAAACATTTTGCTGCGGGTTCCATTTGCCCAGCTTACTTGTCCCAATGCATCCATCCCTATGTCCCACCTCGAAATCTAAGATCATCCGGGGAGGCCCTGCTCTCGCTCCCATCAACAGCACAAATGCGCCTGGCGGGGACGAGAGACAGGGCCTTCTCGGTGGTGGCTCCCTGCCTATGGAACACACTCCCAACTGAGGTAAGATCAGCCACCTCCCTCCTGGCTTTTCGAAAGAAATTAAAGGCATGCTTTTGGGACCAGACTTTTGGACAATAGATGCAAGCAGCACCTTAAAGGGATGTGACTGGAACGACGATAAGGCTGACGAGACTGTTTTACTGTTTTAATGATGACTTGTGTATTGTTTAATTATGTTTTATATTTATGGGGTTTTAATTATTGTAATTGTTATGTAATGGCCTTGTAATGGGGCCCATTGTAAGCCGTCCTCAGTCCCCCTTTGGGGGTTGAGAAGGATGGGATAGAAATACGAGAAATAAATAAGTAAGTAAAATACAGCATACAGTCTTTATGATATCTCATTTAAACAATAATTCATTTGCCTATATATAAATATGTTCTAGAAATGACACATCAGTCTTTTGCATAAATGCCTCTTTTACATTCTTTGATACTCATTCTGTATCAGAGTTAAAAATGCATTATTTTCTGCCTCTGTAATGAGCTCAGCAAACAAGAGCTAATTACTTCTAATCCATTTTGCTTTCATTTTTCCATCATCTGTTTTTGGGGTTGTTAACGCCTCATCACCAGCTGTTTTACATTGTATCTTTGGAATCAATCAGCTTCCCAGACTATAGTTCATTTTCTATCACACGTAAAATTCTTCAAAGGATACCGTTTATCCATTTCAATTCTTAGGTTCCCCCCCCCCCCCCACTTTGAACTGGCTTTGAATCTAAGACCCAAATGTCCTTTTGCTTCACAACTTCTAATATCCTTTCAGTCTGCGGTTTGCAGGTATTAATCTAGAGCAAGGCTTTCTAAACTTTTCCACAAGCAATGCCTTTTGGCCTGTGACCCTGGGTATATACTGTAGGTGTATACAATAGATATAAAAACCAAACATTTACTGATAACAAATCACCATTTGCAAGGCTTGCTAAACTGACTGAATTCCTTCTTATGAAGTAGGGCTGAAGCATCTTCTGCATAGACCACTGTATACACTGCAGAACAGATTTGTGTAAATGTCTAAAACAGCCACTTTTGATTAAGCTGAAGAAGTATATGAACAGTACTTATAATTGCAGGTTATTTTCTATAGTAAAATGTATAACCATTGTTACGAAAGCAATTCCTCCAGTTATTGTTGAACTTCAACTCCCAGAAATTCTCAGCAATATGACTAATGATAAGAGATTGAGGGAATTGTAATCCACAACATCCCAAGGGTCAAAATGTCAAAAAGGTTAAGGTTTAAAGGCTCTGAGCCAGCAAGAGATAATCTGGCTATTTTGTTCTTCTTCCGCTCACTTATTCTTTCATTCGATCTTTTTCTGCTGGATGAAGTGGAAGGATTATTAGGGATCTAACTGGGTAAAAGTTAGGATACTAAGCAATTCAATTCTATCCTCAGTTGCTGCTTCAAAACCTTTAGAGACATCAGTGGGGATTCCAGGCTGTAAACATAGCAAACCAGTTTGTTTTCAAAGTACTGTATATACTCGTGTATAAGTATAGGAAATTTATTTTTAAAAATCAGCCCAAAAAACCTGAGTTGATTTATTATTTTTGAGTAGAGTGGCAAAAGGAGATATCCTTAATACATCCTGTGAGAATCTAAAATAAGAACCAATTACCTCTACTCTCTCCAACATTACACAATTTCTGGGCTCTTTTGAATATCTGGACAAGAAAATGGCAGTGGCAGTGTCCAAGTGTGGTGGGACACTGAGGCAGTACTGGTACTTTCCCCTTCACTGAGGAATAACCCTCTACTTATCCAAGGCCTAAGGTCGACATATACATGAGGTTGACCTATACATGAGTGTATAGTATAGTATAGTATGTCCTACTATGTATTCTCTCTCTCTCTCTCTCTCTCTCTCTCTCTCTCTCTCTCTATATATATATATATATATATATATAGAATGCATGTGTGTGTGTACACATATGTACAGTGGGCCCTTGGTAGCCACTTTGGTTTGTTATCCAGTGGTAATAAAGAGGGTGCTGTTGCTTCATCCTTCTAAGGATATTAAGCATCTCCTAAATAATATAATCATGGAGTTGGAAGAGACCCTGTGGGCCATCCAGTCCAACTCCCTGCCAAGAAGCAGGGCAATCGCATTCAAAGCATCCCCAAATGCCTAAATAGACCTTCTAAAAATCTGGACACAAACCTTATTTTTGAATGTCAGTTACACTTAGGGTCTCCTCAGGCACAGTTTCCACTTTTAAGATATTTCTTTCAATCCTGTGATGAATGTATTGTTAAAGGCTTTTCATGGCCGGAATCACAGATATATAAACTCTTTTTCCTAGTTCCAACAGACCTCACCACCTCTGAGGATGCTTGCCATAGATGCAGGCAAAACATCAGGAGAGAATGCCTCTAGAGCATGGCCATATAGCCCGAAAAACCTACAACAACCCAATCCTGTCATGATTTTCTTTCTCTTCAGTTTATTCCATTTCCTGGTGGACAGCAACATTTGTTTTTTTTCCCCAGACAAAAATAATAGTGCTATTTTTTATGAGTTGTTGTCCAGGATTCGTTAGGCTGTTTTTTCAAATGGAGACTTTTCAGGCCTTATTGTGGATATAACAGGTTGTTTTACAGGACTGAGTTTGACAAGTGAATGTTAGAATGCTTTCGAATGTCTCTCTATATTTTGCTTCCCATAGGCTGCTTTCTGCCGTGGAGAATATTCTGACTTTGGAAAAGATGCCTGGTTCATTTTCGCAGTTCAAACACTATGCATGTGGTACAGCAAATGGTGACCAGACCTTAAAACACATCCCTGGTAAGAATCTGTGTGAACAATTTGGTGTCAGGCTTGAAAATATATCAGGACCTAAAAATGAAATGTGCTTGGGAAAGGAAATTGGTGTTGTGAGCTGGTGCATATAATTAGTAATCAGCTCAGTTTGAAGTGAAGTCTGATTGTGCTAAAGTGTTTGGATGATGGGAGAAAGAACTAGAGAAGCAACAACGAATGCTTCTTACTCATACTAAAAAGGGAAGTCACCTGCAGGTTTGGATTAGATATTATGCAGTCATTTGCAGCAAGTTTATTTGTATGTTAAGAAGAAAGACTTTAAAAAGTTTGCCTCCTGATCTGATCCTTAAGACCTCATAAACAAGGCCATGGTTTTGCCCTGCATCGGGGTGAATCCATGGGCTCCCAGCAAGGGATATGGAGAAGCTACTGCTCTATGCCCTGCATTGCCTGCCTTGCCTTGCCCTTCAAGTCATGTGGGAAAGCCTTGCCCCCTGCTACCCCCATTACAGGGAAGGCAGCATGGGAAGGCTCCCATGTTGCCGCAGGGTTGCCGCAGTGGCAGCGTGCGCAGCTTCCTCTCCCTTTTTGGGACAAAGCCTGCTAGGAAGTACCTGTGCATCATGTGAAGGGTTCTTTGCCAAAAATGGAGGGGAAGCAGCATACGATGGGCATATTGGCCCACCTGATGAGGCAGAAAAAGCAAGTTGTGCATCTTTTTGGACCTTCAGGTTTTTTTCTGTTTTTGATTGGCAGAAAATAACCTGACCATAACTTTGAACAAAAGGCATACTACTTCATGACAAGGGAGGTAGACTGAGAGCCAATTAATAACAACTAAAAATCATGTATTAAGATAATGCAATAATGTACTCTCTAAATATTGAGTTGCTTTGATAAGTTGTTTGGAGAGAATTGGGGATAAACAACTTAAAAATAATTACAGTGATGGTGTAAGTAAAAAAGCAGTGCATTTGTAATATATTACTTTCTTAATGGCAAGTAGGAGGAGTGTGGTACAGGAAAATTATGAACAAGATAGGTTCTGTAGGTTTGTTCTTAAGCTGACTTTGTATGTAAATCAGAATAGTTGCATTTTAAGTGTAACTCCAGCCATATCTATCTATCTATCTATCTATCTATCTAACTAGCTAACTAACTAGCTAGCTAGCTGTCTATCTTTGGATAGCATAGGGAAGGGTTAACACCCCTGTGGTGTTTGTTTTGCTGTCTGTGCTCCTGTTTAGAAGATTTCACTTCACTTTCTGTTCCTATGATCATTGGATTTTGAAAAACAAGGACTGGTGAGAAAGCTTCAGTTGAGACACCTTTTCCCCTAGATAACTCATTCAGGGTGAATTTCCCTTCTTAGGGGTAGATTTCTCTCACTTCCCATCCCATTTAATGCAGTATGAGTGTGAGTATCTGTGGTTTTCTTTACTCGTGTCCAACAAGATAGGTTCCCTCTAGGCATTTTCTAGATCCTCCAGCGTGACTGAGTGCTATTCTTGGACCAGACAGAGGTCCTTTGTTTCAATATGGTTTGTTATTAAATGTGGTTTCATGGATGTCCATCAAACCTGGGATCTGGTGGCTGTACCACAGTTGTTTTCTAAAGCATTCTGATTGGAGAAACATGACAAGAGGTGGGATGTTTTGCTTTTTACATAAGTCCTGCTGTGCCAGGAGTGTAGCAGGAGTGGAGCAAAATGATAAGAATTCTGTATCCCCCTCCAATTTACTTTCTTCAGACTCCAAATTTCTAGCATTGCAGATGGTCACTTAAAATAATTCACACCTAGAACTGTTCCATTTGCTGTGTTTGCACTCCTTGATAACTTTGTCAGCTCCCTTTCTAAATGCCCAACGGGTTTTTACGATACTGAAATGCTAGAAATTTGGGAACTGAAGGAAAATGTCATGGGGGTGGGGCAGAATTCTTATGGGTACATAATGTTCTCATTTTAGTTACACACCTACCTCCTCTGCTATTTTTTAAAATGAGCTTCCACCCATCTCCAAATTAATGTTTCACACAAAGCAACAAACAGATCTGAGAGGGGACATTTTGGGAGAAATGGCACTGGACCCCTTCTTCACTGCCATTATATCCAGATTATCTGCTTTGAACTGAATTATATGGCAGTATAGACACCTATAATACAGTCCAAATCAGATAATGTGGATTATATAGCGATGTGGAAGAGGCCTTGAGGATGCTATGGTCCTGACTGGTTGGCTCTCTCTTTACTATTAAGTAAAGTGACAAATGTGACAAATACAAGATACTTCACTTAGGCAGAAAAAACGAAATGTAAAGATACAGAATGGGAGACGCCTGGCTCAAGATGTTGGAGTCCTCGTGGACAGCAAGTTGAACATGAGCCAACAATGTGATGTGGCAGCTAAAAAAGCCAATGGGATTTTGGCCTGCATAAATAGGAGTATAGTGGCTAGATCCAGGGAAATCCTGCTGCCCCTCTATTCGGACTTGGTCAGACCATGCCTGGAAAACTGTGTCCAATTAGGGGCACCACAACTGTAGGGAGATGTTGACAAGCTGGAATGTGCCCAGAGAAGGACGACTAAAATGATCAAGCATCTAGAGAACAAGCCCTACGAGGAGAAGCTTAAAGAGCTGGACATGTTCAGCCTGAAGAAGAGCAGCCTGAAAGGAGACACAATGTCCATGTATAAATATGTGAGGGGAAGTCATAGGGAGGAGGCAGCAAGCTTCTTTTCTGCTGCCCTGGAGACAAGGATACAGAACAATGGCTTCAAAGTACAAGAAAGGAACATGAGGAAGAACTTCCTAACTATGACAGCTGTTCAGCAGTGGAACTTTGTGTTGTGGAGGCCCCTTCTTTGGAGGCTTTTAAGCAGAGACTGGATGGACATCTGTCAGGGGTGCTTTGAATGTGATGTTTCTTGGCAGGGGGGTTGGACTGGATGGCCCACGAGGTCTCTTCCAACTCTATGATTCTATTATTCTATGATTCTAAGTATTTAAAGAAACAATGGGAGAGCCAAGAAGGAATTCCCTGTTTGTTATCTTGTTGTGCTTCTTTTCCATTCCATTGTCCTTGGGTTTTATACTCTGAAATAATGTCTGTGTCTCCTGTCTCAGTAAATACAGAAATAATCTAGTTTGTGTTTGATGAAGGGAAGGAAAAAATATTTTGAATGACAAGCAGCTATTTTCCTTAACAACAAGAAATGTGCAAATGTCAGCATTTGCTTTCTTTGTGCCACAGGAATTCACAATTGCTTCGGAAATGAACTGAAAAGAGGTGGGGGGAAGAAAGAGAGGTTTTTTCTCAGTAGATCTTAATACATCAAATGGAAATTCAGCCATGGTAGATCTGAAAAAGAGAAGATTTTGTTGTTGCTTTGCCTTATAATTTAACACTGAAATGTGTTGGTTTTTTAAATCCATCCTTTGAAGACATTCGCTTCTCATTAGTTCTGATTGTTGACTTGCTTAAAGAGAATGTATATAAATCAGATACTGATGCTATACCATCCCACAAAGCTTCTGAGTGGATCTCGTCTTTGGGAAGTCAAGATCCTAAGCAGTGAGGAGAGTAATGTTCTGTAGTACAGAAATCATACTTCTTCTGCAAACTAGTATCCTTAATTAATTACAATTCCTGGGAGACTTTGGGGGATGATCTACACCAAGAATTGCTTGCAGAACAAGTAGGGCAGAAACAGAAGGAGATGTGGGCATGCAACAAGCCCCACTATGGAACAATCTTTGTGTTCCTACACTCTTGGTTTCCATGGAGATTAAATCTGAAGATCTGAAAAGGTCCACATTTGACAGAATGCACTTACAAACCGCCCAGGATTTGTCTCATAGGGGTCCCTGATCTTGGAACTGTGTAGGTTCATCTGAAGGTGGTCACAAATTTCTTTTCAGACCTTTGGACTAAATAGCCAAAGTTCTTTGGGGCCACCAGATGGGCTGTGATGTTCAAGATGTGTCTGCATGGACTACCACACCCCCTCCCCCATACACACATACACCCCTTCCCCTGCCAATTCTGTCCTCTTAATGTTGCAGGTAAAGATGTGCATGAGGCCTAAAACTGCTATAATACAACACTCAAACACAGGGGAACTCCAGACAAGAAACAATCAGGAATACCTAATCACCTGTCAACAAAGGATTTTCCCAGGCAGTAACAAGCCACACATAAAAACAGTTAGGCCATCAAATGCTAATCAAGGTGGCCAATTGAAACATTCACACCTAGTTCCAACAGACAAGAGTTCTTTCTCCCATCTTGGACTTTCCACAAATATATAAACCCAGTTTTCCTAGTTTCCAATAGACCTCACAACAGACATCTGAGGAGGCCTGCCATCGATGCAGATGAAACGTTAGGAGAGAATGCTTCTAGAACATGGCCATACAGCCCAAAAAACCTACAACAATCCAGTGATTCCAGCCATGAAATCTTTCGACAATACATTGATATAATACTGATGATGGCCATGCTAGACAAACTGATGTGTAGCTACAAGATGGAAATCAAACTACACTTTGAAAAGTTCTAAAAATGATGCTTAAACTGGCCATTTTGATTGTGAATGAAAAAAGGAGCCATGTGAACAGGGGCCAGAACACAATCATTTCTTGGACTGGAGCCATACACCAGTTTTGTTCTGAAAATAATTCCAGATTGAATTTTTTTGGAAACATGCCATGTTATTGGTACAAGTGGTCCCTCAGATTGCTTCACTCATTGTGCTTTACTTAGAGGATTCTACAGCATTGGACATATGAGGCATAGTTATATCTGCAAGTGAGCCTCTGTAGCAACTGTGAGAGTGGTACTGGGATGAGATAATAGCAGAATTTGAACTGCTGGCACTTGAGGTGATCACCCCCCTCTCCCTAATGGATGGGACAGACTGATGGCAATGGCAATAAATTGTACTTTGTAAAAATGTTTAGGATGCAGCTCTTTGACTTTCAGAAACTATGTGTTGTTGAAGGCTTTCATGACCAGAATCACTGAGTTGCTGTGAGTTTTCAGGGCTGTATGGCCATGTATCAGAAGCATTCTCTCTTGAAGTTTCATTCACATCCATGGTAAGCATTCTCAGAGGTTGTGAGGTATATTGCAAACTAGACAAGGGAAGTTTATATATCTGTGGAAGAAAGAAAGAACTCTTGTCTGTTGGAAGCAAGTGTGAATGTTGCAATTAATCACTTTGATTAGCATTGAAAAGCCTTGCATCTTCAAGGCTTTTCTAGTTTCCTTGTCTAGTTTCCAATATACCTCACAACCTCTGATTATGCCTGCCATAGATGTGGGCAAAATGTCAGGAGAGAATGCTTCTGGACCATGGTCATACAGCCTGGAAAACTCACAGCAACCCAGTTTCAGAAACTAGTTTGCAAATTTAATTAGGAGAATGGCCAACCCATGTGCTGTTCACTACTGGTCCTAAAGATCAGTGTAAAGGTCCTAAGATCAGTGTAGTCTTCCAGGGTGGCTTTAAGGATAACTTGTTATAATGGCAAATGCCTGCTGGTACATGCAATCCTCAAGAGTAGCAACATAATGAATAATTGCTTCTCTTTTCTTTCAGTCCCACAGACACCAAAATTACAGCCTCAAGATCCGAACTCAGCCACAAGCACATCGATCACAGTGTACTGGACTGTGAATGAGGAGGATGTCATTGATTTCTTCCAAGTTTATTGTATGGAGGAGTACCCAGGAAGCAGAGAACAAAGCGGTGTGTGAATGATTTGGCCTTTGAGCCAAGGCAGGATGCTTGGAGTGGAGGGACAGAGGGCACAAAGAGCCCCGTGGGTTGCTCATTCATGGGTATTTTTTAAAGCTACCAAAAGCATAAGGAAAGAAAGATGTAGTGATAATGAGGTATAACTATAGTAAATACAGTAGTTATGTAGCACTTCAGATGGGAGGACTTTTCCATATATCGACATCTGGACAACATTCCGTGATTGATTCCTGTTTGTACTCCAGTTCCTGCAATTATTAACGCAAAATGTGATAGCTGACAATTTCTGTGTTATTGGGGTGGGGAATCTAATTCAGATTGTAGTCTGATCTTCAAAAGAGCTTTCTTGTGTGTGGAGAGAGGGTCAGCACTTTGGATAGCTTTTCGGAAGTACTATTTTCTCTTGTTCTAAACACTACTACAACAATTTCACAAACCGGTTCTAAAATGCTCTCTTCCTGTCCACCCATTGTCTCCTAGCAGCTTGTTTCAGATTTATCAGAATCAGGAATATATAGAAGTGCATGGGTGAAGTTGTAAAAGTTCAGGATTTATTTAGGAGGCAGTATGGGTGGAAGTGAGGAGGAAGTGCAGAGTAGGGCATGGGATTAGATGACTCTTGTAATCTCTTCCAAATTTATGACTCTATGATTTTATAAGGACATGGTAAAAACAAAATAAGTCTAAGAGATGGTGCCCTTTATTCTGCTGTCCAAACATCATGGAATCCAAAGCAGCACTAATAGAATTAGTAAGCTCCTTACCTGGTAGTAAGGACTGTAGAAATGAGTAAATATGTACAGAATCACCATCAGGAAACAATAATAAAACAAAAAGGGCAAATGAGAATATGAAAAATTAATGTTAGAAATAAAAGCTGTATATTTAAATTCAAAGAATTTTAATCTATTTATTTATTTCATGTCAAAAGCATTGCATAAATTAGTATAAAACCGATAAAAATAGAAGGAGCGCAGGTGGCTAAATATCTTTTGACCAAAAATGGGCAACAGCAACCGCATTGTCTGTAGCCTCCAACAATTCTTCCTCTGTACATGAGGCAGAGCATAGTGGACAAACATACAGATGTGAAATTGTCTGTTCAGCTCCACAGTCACATAAGGTGTGGGATTCGTTTAGGTAGTGCCATTTTGCCAGGTTGTCTTTTGATCTGCCCACTCCACTTCCGAGTCTGTTTAGGGACTTCCAAGTTGCCCATTCTTGGTTTGCCCCTGGAGGAACACCCTCACGGGGGGGGGGGGGGTGATCCAGTTGGGATTTCCTGGTTTAGCTGTCCAGAGGGACACCCTTGCTGTTGCTGGGGGGACACCAAGAGGAGTGGTACTTCTCATAAAGCTTTTCCTTGAGTTGAGTCTACTGGGAGGAGGCTGGTAGCCATGTAGTGGATGGCTTTCACAGTGTTCAACCTTATTTCTCTCACATTTAGCAGCAACTTCCTGTTGGACATTTATTTATTTATTTATTACGGTCGCTTATACCCCACCCTTCTCACCCCGGGGGGGGGGGGGACTCAGGGCGGCTTACACAAGCAAGGCACAGTTCAATGCCCACATTACATGACAACAAAAACATAACATCAGTTAACGACAGCAATTATAGCAGTGATGACAATTAACATAAGCAATAATTATTATCGACAAAACAACCATAAAACCCGTAAAAGCAATAAAAACAATAAAAGCAATACAAACCTCATTGCTGGTCAGCGTTTAACAGACTCATAGTTTAGGTTCTACTACCACACATTATCGGTCCTATCCGGTAATAGGACCACACATTATTGGTCCTATCAGGGCATTGGGGGGAGGGGGTGGAGAGGATGCCAGCTAGCTTGTAGAGTTTTATCAACAGGTGTAGGTATGCATTAGATATTAATCTATGCATTAGGTATTTTATCTGTGTGTATCCCATGCTATCTGATATTGAGAACTAAGCAGAGTCAGCCTGGTTACTACTTGGATGGGAGATTGACAACAAAAACCAGATGCAGTAGGCCAGTGGTTCTCAACCTGGGGTCCCCACATGTGTTTGGCCTGCAACTCCCAGAAATCCCAGTCAGTTTACCAGCTGTTAGGATTTCTGGGAGTTGAAGGTCAAAAACATCTGGGGATCCCAGGTTGAGAACCACTGCAGTAGGCTATATTTCAGGGAAATGAACTGGCAAAATCACCTCTGAGTATTCCTTTCCTAAACAAATTCTATGAAATTTATGGGGTAAGTGTAGGTCAATAGGAGACTTGAAAACACATGCTTCACCCACACACATAGAACCTTTAAGAAATGTATGATTTTGGAAGTGGCGTGCTTTTATAGGTCTGATGCATGTATATCTGTGAGGTGTCAGTGCATGATTTGAAACTTTCTAACTATAAATGTCCATAAATATAGATGCACAAGAACATTTTAGACAATGAGCATTTAGAGAAAGGGCTATAGTTCAGTGAGAGAACACATGCTTTGCATTCAAAATGTCCCTGGCAAAATCACAAGCATCTGCTGAGAAGGCAAAAGAAAGCTTCTTATCTGAAATCCCAAAGCATCATTGGCAGTTACTTTAGGCAGCACTGAGCCAGAAGGATCCATCACAAAGCTGGAAATCTTTCCTTTTTGACAACAATGTCTACCATCCCACAGTCAAAATGGCCACTAGCTGGAGGTTTTTGAACATTAGAATCCATAAAAGGCATCTTTTCACAGCTCTATTCAATGATCCATGTCAGTATAAGAGTGTTCCATATTTCTCTGCCATCACAGTTTTAAGATCTGCTCATTTCCCTTAAATGGTTTGCTAAAAATGAGAAAATGTGCACAGCCTATAGGCAAGATGTTGTCACATTAGTGACAGGGTCTGCCCACATAATAAATCCCACCATCTACTGCTTCATTTCTAAACTTAGTTCTAGCAAATTTGCCTCAGCACAGTACATGCGAATAAAATAAACGGCAATGCAGCAACTTTACTTCTTCCTTATGTTCTGAATCATGCCCTGGCTGATATAAGGGAAAGGAGCTTCAAGGTGACAAAGTCTGTTCCCATGGAACATATATATTATCTTTCTTTTATCTTCAAATATTTAATTGTGGGTGCAAACCAGTCATCATTCATGTCCTGTAATAAAGATTCCAGCAACAGGAGAACTATATCATTAAAAATTAATAGGTGTAATGATGACAGAGCTTGGAAAAGTTGCTGTTTGGACTAGTTGTATGACCCCCCCCCCCCAAATATTCTGATACTATCTAGGGAATTATCACCTTTGAAAGTAACTTTTCAATGCTCTAAATATTTTTCCAGGCTCTACATCTCTTTACTTCTCGAGGTCCCAATTTTTTTCATGTCAGGAGCGATTTGAGAAACTATAAGTTGCTTCTGGTGTGAGAGAATTGGCCATCTGCAAGGACGTTGCCCAGGGGATACACTGATATTTTTACCATCCTGAGGGAGGTTTCTCTCATGTCCCCACATGAGAAGCTGGAGCTAACAGACAGGAGCTCACCCAACTCCCCGGATTCAAACTGCTGACCTTTCAATCAGCAGTTCTGCTGGCATAAGGGTTTAACCCATTGCACCACTGGAGGCTCCAGTTCCCAAATAACTCTATGTAGTTAAATATTTTACATTTTCCAGCTAAGTATTTATAACCGTTTTCAAAGAATTCTGGAAAGAGGATAGACTGATGATTGGCCCTTTTCTACCTTGCTGCTTGCTGCTTAGATATGGCATATTATCCAGCTTTTTATATTGTTTCAATGTTTTTATTGTAATAGTTGTTGTTCCTTTATTTACGTTTGATTTATATTCTTTCCAAAAATGCCCAGGGCAATACACAACATGAGTGTAAAGTGTAGTTTATCCGTAATTAAAAATGGCAAGAGAACTGAAGTAAAAAGTAAAGAAACAATTATTTAAGGCCATTTCTCACTACTTCCGTTATGCATGGTTTTTTGTTTTGTTTTGTTTTGTTGCTGGGTGTAGGTTTGGTCGAAGAATATCGTGTCATTGTGAAGGAGAGCAACTGCATTTTGGAAGACTTGGAGCCTGGTCACAGTTACAGTGTGTGGGTTATGGCTGTGAACTACACAGGATGTAGCTTTCCTACTGACAAATCCACATTTAGAACTGGTAAGCAGCTTGGACTTATGGAGGCATTTCCCCCTTCCCCTTTTACTTACACTGTTTATGTGTGGGATATGTGCACACGCAAAAGAGATATAATGGAAAGAATGGGGGCAATGAGTTCTACTAGGATGTGCTCTGTGATGGCATTCAGATGACTCCAAAGACCGGATAATTTTATGTGTTGCTTGTTGAGTTGGTTCATACATATATCTAAGACATTAGGAATGTGCAGCATCACTGACAGGCTTTTCCTTTTGCTGAAAGAATGGGAAATCACAAAACCCTAAACTGACATTACTTCGCCGATCCCTCGTTCTCCAAGTATGATGGCCTTCCAAGTGCAGTGTCTTGGCGGTGGGTACATAGGTGACTGTGGAGCCCATTCTTATCCACATGTTCTTTCACAGTGAGGACATTGGTTTCCAGGTGGAAGGTGGTCCTGGTCAGGGTTGACTTGATGTGCCTTTCTCTTGGCACGTTTCTCCTTTTCACCCTCCATTTGTGCCTGTTTGAATTCTGCAGCACTGCTGGTTACAGCTGATCTCCAGTTAGGATGCTCAAGGGTCAGGGCTTCCCCGTTCTCAGTGTCTATGTCATAGTTTTAAGCTTTAAGCACATCTTTAAATCTCTTTTCCTGTCCACCAACATTCTGTTTTTTGTTCTTGAGTTGGGAGTATAGTAACTGCTTTGAGAGATGGTGATCAGGCATTCGGACAACCTGACCAGTCCAGCGGAGTTGATGACATATGAGCATCACTTCAGTGCTGGTGGTCTTTGCATCTTCCAGCTAAGTGAAGAACAAGCACCTTGGTATCCCTACAGATGTCCCAATTCTCAAACACTCTCTGTTTCATTTGGAAAAATTCTGCACTTGCACAGCTCGAGCGGTGTTGTATTTCAGTATCAATGTTGACTTTTGTGGAGAGTGCCGCATCACTGACAGGCTTTTCCTTTCAGTGCTAGAATGGGAAATTAAGCAGTTCTATATGCTTATTTGGATATAGAAATTACAATTTCAATACCCTTCACACCATCACCAAACAGGCACAGAAGAATAATAGAATCATAGAGTTGGAAAAGACAAGGGGCATCTAGTTGAACTCTCTGCAATGCAGGAACACTCAATCAAAGCATTCCTGAAAGATGGCCATCCAGCCCCCAGAGAAGGAGACTCCATCACATTCTGGGGCAGCATATTCTGCTGTTGAACAGATTCAATCATCAGGAAGTTCTTCGTAATGTTTAGGTGGAATCACTTGTGTTGTAGTTTGAATCCATTGCTCTGTGTCTCAGTCTCTGGAGCAGCAGAAAACAAAGCTGTCTCTTTCCTCAATATGACATCCTTTCAGATATTTAAACATAGCTATCCTGTCTCCGCTTAACTGTCTTTTCTCTAAGCTAAACAAGTGGGCTTATGGAAACAATATATGCCCTTAAGCTTACCTGCATACAGTGGATGATCTGCATGGTTACAATGTGTGTAAGTGCATTTGTTGCACTGGCACGGGGGTTCATTTTACTTCACTTATTTTAAGTGACCTCAAAACTTGCAAAAACAAATATTTGATTCGATGCAACAAAGTAAGGAGAAATTTAAGACAGTCCACTAATGATACTTCTCTTTTTCGGTATTAAAAATTAAACAAGGACAAAGGTAAAGCCGGTTGTCCTTCCTAATTCTGCTTGTGAATCTTTAGAGCTTGGAATACAAATTCCACAGCTAATTCGGTTATATAAGATTATGTCTTCATGTCTAGTCTGGCCATCTGCCATTCTAAAGCCCTTCTTGGAAGGGAGCAATACAAAGACAAATAAGACAGGCTCTTTTCAGAACTTAGAAAAGTTAGTGTTTTGGATTACAACTGCCAGATTTCCCAGTGAACATGGCCACCAAAAACCCAAAAGCCCCTGGTTGTCCTGGCTGGGAGATTCTGGAAATTGTTGTTCAGAAAGCATCTTTTTCTTCATCTTTTCCTTCATCTCTATGACTATTACATGAGTGATAGTGAACCCTACAGCCCTGTCTCGCCCACCATTGGAGAGAAGAAAAGAAAGAGATCCACTTATTTCTGTTTTGGTCTTGCCTACTTTGTCCCACTCCATCCTTTCCCACCATCCCTTGTCCACTTTCACAAACATATCAATAGTTATGAGTAAAGGCACATTAAAAAAATGTGCACTTATAAGAAGATATCAGAATTCCTCAAGTTGCCCAGCAAACTGCTCCATTACTCTCATGAGGTCCACCTTGACTACTTAAACTTCAAATGATTTTGATCAGGCATTAGCTCCTGTTGAAGCCAGTCAACAGGATGCCTTGCCACTTCTTGAAAATGGGACAGAATGAAGCTTCTCCGTATTCAATTTCTATGTTGCCCATAATGTGATGTCCATGTATATAGTCACCTCTTTGACTGCTTGAATGTGTTTATGATGTTGGCCCTACAAAACCATCAGTTACTCTCCTATATAATTTCTCAATTCTAGATCAATTTTTCCTACATTCTCTCATTCTGTTCTGTTTTCTGGTTTGTTTTTGTTTTTGCTTTTTTTTCTGTTTTGCTTTTTTGCATTTCAATCATTTATGAATAGCAAGCCCTGTTTGGGTGTGTGATCAGTTTCCTTCTTGACTCCAGACAGAATATTTCAATTTCTTTGTCTTCTGCCTTTGTAGTTGGATTATGAATATATTGACATGTTTTCCTTGAAATCCAATTATTCACTTAGGAGAATTTGCATCTACTGTTTTTGCTACATCTTTCCTCACTGTCAAGCAATTTCTTCTTAGATTTTCATTTCCTACTAAAATATTGTATAATGTCCCAATCCTGTCCTTTTTAGTTTGCTCATCGCAAGTATTGCAATGTTTATATGTTCCATTTCATGTTTTGCTATGTCTAGCTTCCCCTTATTCACGTATCCCGCATTCCATGTTCCTATAATATTTCTTGTGCAACTTAGAACTTTCCTTTCACATCTGAGGCATGTCAAAAGCTGAACAGCCTTTCGGCTTGAGTCCAATTGCATCATTAGCCACATCACTACTCATAGTTGTTTTTCTCTACTCAAGCAGCTCCTTGAGTGCATTCTGACCTGGGAATGTCATCTTCTGGCATTATCTCTTGTTTTATTTTGGGTTGTCTCATCCTAGGGCTTATGTAATAAAAGACATTCAAAGTGGACTTACTGTATCTCCTTTTGCACAGTACTACCAGATCTTAGCTATGGTGCTGTTACCGTTGCCTCTGAGATATCCTTCACCAATGCCCTGCTACTGTTGCTGTTGCTCAGTAGTGGTTTAATGCATTTAATTTGGATCTTCACCAAAAGTCTAGCAGACATGGAAAACTCTTTCAGGAACACTACTGCCATTAACATAGCCTCTACCTTTGCAAGAGTATGCAGTCCCATCAACATAGAAAGGTAGTATTGTAGTGTGAGACTCTATGAGACCAGGGTTCATATTCCTGCTTGGCCATGGAAACTCACTGGGTGAAACTCTCTTAGCCCCAGAGAAAGGCAATGGCAGCATTTCTTAACAAGATAACCATTTGATGGGTATGTTTTAGAGACATAACTGTCAAAAATGACTTGAAGCCATACAACAAGGAAAAACAGAGATAAAACATTGGTTGCTGAATAAAAAACGATTAATAAGGATGTTTAGAGCCCCCGGTGGTGCAGTGGGTTAAACCGCTGAGCTGCTGAACTTGCTGACTGAAAGGTCAGTGGTTTGAATCCAGGGAGTGGGGTGAACTCCTGCTGTTAGCCCCAGCTTCTGCCAACCTAGTAGTTCAAAAATATGCAAATATGAGTAGATCAATAGGTACCACTACGGCAGGAAGGTAATGGTGCTCCTTGCAGTCATGCCGGCCACATCACCTTGGAGGCATCTACGGACAATGCCGGCTCTTCGGCTTAGACATGGAGATGAGCAACAATCCCCAGATTTGGACATGACTGGACTTAATGTCAGGGGAAAACCTTTACCTTAAGAAGGATGCTTAGGTGCTTTATAGAATTGTTGTAATGGCACATACGAATGGACATTAAAAGTCCTGGAAATAATTTTCTCTCAAGCTACTGCACATTCATGATCTAATTATTATCACAAAGATATTGTCAGTCATTCTATCATGGACGCACAGAAGCCACCCTCTCTTCTTTGCAGTATAGCTAATGTGCCTTTGTATTCCCAGCTCCCCGAACACCAGTTATAAAGGCAGAAGAATGCACTGTCTGTTGGAATACAGCTACCATTCGATGGAGCAGCAGCAATCCAGAAGCGACAGACTCTTTCATGCTGGAATACTGCAGACAGTATTCTCCTGAAGGAGAAGGTCTCAGGTCAGTCCCCTACGTGTTGGAACACAGATAAACTGGGATGGAAGCGAAAATGAGTTTCCCTGAGTCGGGATTATTTCGAGGAAAGATTATTCTGTTTGTCTTGATCTCCCTAAAGAAGAAATCAGCTTTGGTATAGTGATTAACATTTGTGCCAGATGCTTATCTCTAAGAATATACTTTTGTTTTAAAAAAATCAGAAATATCTTTAATTTGTACACAGAGTTGAGGTGAAATCTCAAAGCCTTACTTGGGTGCCTTCCAACCCATCTGTAGCAGAATTAAATGTATGGGGCCTTAGGCCAATCATTCCACATCGATGTCCCATGAACTCTGCCTTTTCTCCAGCTGCGTTTGTACACAAAAATGGATAGAGCAAGCCTCAATGCAGTAATTCTGCTCACTGCGTCAGATCCTTGAGTATTTTTATTCTACACTGCCCCTCTGCCCCTGGCTATTTCATCAAAATGTGGGGTATAAATGTGATAAATACATCTGAGTTTCATGCTAGATAGGTAGTTATTTATTTGTGCAATTTTGTTATTTATGAGCTGTTTTTACGTGAATTATTTTAGACAACTCCTCTTCTTTCTTCTTGTGAGGTACCCTCCAGCCAAATCTAATTTATAGCAACCCTGTTGTAAGAGATTTTTTTTTTAAAAAAACTATTTAGTTTGTCTTTCCCTTCCTCTTAGGTTGAGGTCGCATCCACACTGCAGAATTATAGCAGTTGGACTTCCATGGCAGAATGCTATGGAATTCTGGGATTTGTAGTTTTGTGAGATATTTACTCTTCTCTGTCAGAGAGCTCTGATGTCATTGGATGGAGCCATGGCAGTTCAAATAGTGCTTAGGGAGGGGATTTTAAACTGCTCAGCCTACAAATGCAAACCCCAGAGTTCTGCATGAGGCAGAAACCGAATTTAAATTGGATCCATGCTCTAGTGTGATAAGGCTGTAATTTTGGTCACCCATTATGTTTCCATGACTGAGTGTGGATTTGAACTCTACTTTCCTGGAGTCCTTGACCAATGGTCAAACCACTGCACTACTCTGGCTCTTGGTGGAGTGATTCAAATTCTATTCAATTGCCAAAAAACTTACCATCAAAACAATTACACTGCTAGAACAGTTATTAGAATGTATAGATCAGAGAATGTTTATCTTGAAAAGAAAAGTCATCAACAAAAAATAAGTAGCATCTGTCAATAGATTACTAATCTCAGATAAAAGTGCATTCCATAGAATGGAAGACAATTGCCTGGAAGCCTCTAGAGCTGATGATGTTCATGGAACCCTTTCCAAAGGTCCTCAGCAATTGAAGAGGTTGAAAAGTGAGATGTGTCCTTAGATATCCAGGGATCTTTGTCTCCAACACAGAATGCACCTGCCTAACTTGTGATGAAAGAAGTTCTTCCACAGAGATATGAAACATGTTTCCCAAATGATGGTGGACTTCAAGTTCTGGTAGCCTTAGCTAGTATAGCCAATAGTAATAGATGTTGAGCAGTGGTTCTCAACCTGTGGATTCCCAGATGTTTTGACCTTCAACTCCCAGAAATCCTAAGAGCAGGTAAACTGGCTGGGATTTCTGGGAGTTGTAGGCCAAAACACCTGGGAGACCCACAGGTTGAGAACTACTGATGTTGAGAGATGCAACCCAACATGCAACCCAACAACATCTGGAGCACCCCATGATTTCTACTTCTGATTCTGAGTTTAGCAGTCCAGTCTTGGAGGAAGTATAGTGATGCTCTTCCCTATACTTAGCCTGCTTAGGAGGGAATAGTGGACAAGGCAAAATGTTTTTATTTTGTATTAACCTCCTCTGTAATTTGGTGGAACTTGAGTAATGTCAGACTCCATCTCTGGAGACCAAATCCCCACTCAGCCATAGAAGCCCACCTTGAGCAAAACATACTCTCTCAGCCTCAGAGGAAGGCAATTCCCTTCTGAACAAATCTTACCAACAAGCACCTTTGATAGGCTCTCCTTAAGGTCACCGTAAGTCAGAAATGACCTGAAGGCACACAACAACCACAGCTCTGTAGTTTGCTCAACGTTTTGGTTTATCTGAACCTGAGAACAACTTGCTTGTCCTGTTTCTTGATTTTCCCTTTGGCTCCTTTGTGTTCTGTTTTGTTGGCAAATGCAACCTTGTTAAAGGGACAAAGGCTAATGCACATTGGCTTCCCTCCCAGGCTTTGTGCCACTCTTGGAAAAGGAAAAATGAGGCAGCTACTAAGGACTGGGCCAATTCATTAGTTGCAGGCAGGGACAGAACAATGCTGTGGTTCAAAAGAGCTTTTCTGAAACTACATCAGTGGCTGTATATTTAATCTTGCAAACATTACAGTTTTTAAAAAAACCAGTTTTGCGATTGCTCTGTGGGATTAAACCATTCTACTCTTGCTGCTATGGAGAACTGCCATGCAAGGGAAATAACAGCAGCTTTTCCCAGCCTTGTGTCCTCCAGATGTATAATCCAACTACATCTCCCATTTTGCTCAGCCTATGGGGATGATGGTTGTCTGACATTCCTGGACTGCATCTGTTTGGGTGAGGTTGAAACTGTGTTTTCCCTGACAGACAAATTGCCAATGTGACTAATTTATTTTGAGCAAGTTGCTGACTGACTCGCACAGTCAGTTCTCCATGTGTTTGCACAATCTACAGAAATGAAAATAAATGATACTTGGTTTTTAATCCCATGAATCCACCTTAAAAGAAACAGGGAGTCTTTTATCTTTTTTACTGGTACAGATGTAAGCGGAAGGCATGCAATATTCTAATTCCCCATTCCTAGGCCTTATTTAGTGCAACATTTCTGGCTCCCTCTCAGCCCCATATCTGCTCACATTCCTTACTCACACTATTGGAGAAGCATAATAATGTTTTAAACTATTTGACAATTAACTGTTATTTTTAAGTACCAAAAGAACTTGCATCTACACTATAGAAATAATTCGTTTGATAGCACGTTAACTGCCATGGATTGATGCTATGGAATCCTTGGAGTTGTAGCTTTACAAGATCTTTAACCTTCTCTGCCAAAGAGTGCTGGTGCTTCACCAAATTCCAAATTCTAGGATTCCTGGTAATAGAGCCATGGCAGTTGAAATGCTGTAAACCTCATAATTTCTACAGGTTAGATCAGGTATGGGCAAACTTCGGCCCTCCAGGTGTTTTGGACTTCAACTCCTACAATTCCTAACACCCGGTTAGATGCACCCTTACTTTACCCTAAAACCAGCATATAATCGGAGCCCCCGGTGGCACAATGGGTTAAACCGTTCTGCCAGCAGGACTGAAGACCAATAGGTCAGAGGTTTGAATTCAGGGAGAGTGCGGATGAGCTCCCTCTGTCAGCTCTAGCTCCACATATGGGGACAGGAGAAAAGCCTCCCACAAGGATAGTAAAACATCAAAACATCTGGGCATCCCCAGGGCAACGTCCTTGCAGATGGCCAATTCTCTCACACCAGAAGCGACTTGGAGTTTCACAAGTCACACCTGACACACACAAAAAATATAACGGATCTGCCAAAGTTTGCTTGAAGAAATCAGGCACACAATCAGCAATGATTGGAAGTAACCTTTAAAGCCCTAAATAAAAATACTGTGTAAAATAGATACTTGCTGGCCTGAACCAACAACTAGTAGGAATTATGTATTGTCCGTCAGACTGTATGATATCATGTGATTGTGAGTATGAATGGTGTGTATTCTTTGTGTGTATGTGTGTTAGTAGTTTAGCCATTCTTGCTGTTGTCATACAATTCCTGTTGAAGATGGGGAATTCTTTGGCAGCAATCATGATATCAGTACAAATAAAATATTTTATAAAATAAAATAGAATTAAAATAAAATAGAATTAAATAGAATTAAATAGACTCCACAATCATTCTTTAAAGGGTTGAACATACTTGCCAGCTGATTTAGATTCCATCATCAATAATGACTTTAAACTGTGAATCTTTTAATACTGTTTATGTTTAATTCTGTTTTAATATTTGTATATTTGTGTATTTGTATATTTTAAATGTTGTGCTAACTTTTTATGTTAAGCTGCATTGAGTTCCCTTTGGGGAACATAAAGCAGTGTATAAATAAATGTAACAACCACCACCACCACCACCACAACAACAACAATAATAATAAACTGCCATTGTGAAACTGCTTTATTAGAACTGTCCTAAATCAAAGCATCAGATACCTTAAAATGGAAGTGAAAGTTCCAGTCTCCCTTAGGGCACATCACAAAAAAGAAAAGGAGAGGAGAGGAAAGGAAATGAGGCAGTATACAAGCTTTGCTCAGAACCCAAGCCTTGGAAGGCCCTTTTGGACTATAAGATCCAGAATCCACACCAAGCCATACTGACTAATGGTTTCCAGAAGTTGTAGTCATAAAAAATAATGCTTCCAACAGCTCTACCTGCAGTGTTAATCCATAAATTAACATAGATATGGGAATGTGGTTTGGGGGTTGGTCCTGTTCGGCTGTTGGCACTGACACTGATCGCCCAAGCACTCCCCACTTTGAAACAGCCAAGAAATACCCTTTCCAGGTGCTGCCAAAGATAACTGGAAATGGCAGAAATAGATTCCTGTAATCAAAATGGCAATGGGACTTCCAGGGCTCCGAGGCATCAAAAAGCAGCAAGGGCTTCAGGATCTGGAGTAAGCCCCATCCAGGTTTATTGTTTCATGTAAACAAAGTCTTTAAAGTAATTAAGTGTTCTCATACATGTGAATACAGTTCAATACCACTTCAACTGCCATGACTCAATGACAATTGTAGTTTTACAAAGTCTTTAGCAATTTCTGCCAAACAGTGTTGGTATGCCACCAAACTACAAATTCCATAACATTGAGCCATGGCAATTAAAGTGGTGTTGAGCTTCATTAATTCTACAGTACAAATGAAGGGTAGCACTTTCTTCCCAAACGGCTGGAATAAGATGGAGTGAAATGGTGAAAGATGAATCTTATACTCTTGTTTTATGAATGAAGGGAGACAGACATTTCCCTCTTGAATATTGAAGTTAAATCCACACACCCTTTGTTCTGGCCACATCTGCTGTGTTTATTATAGTGCCACGTAGCTACAGCTCTGTCCACTCAAAACAGCTTACAACAGCAAAACTGCAGACTCTAAAATGATTGCTGCGGAAACACTTTTGTCTCTGTCTGTGATCAGAATGAAGAAGCAAGTGAGTCTTGAACCTGAATGGAATTCCAGATATACTAATGCTGCTCTGTTTGCTCATTTTGATTTATTCAAATATTAAAAATAACCCGGCTTCTATCCTGTGAACCAGAATGGTGCAGTACAGTAGTTTAAGTGTTGGATTACAACTCTGGAGACTGATGCTGCATCTACACTGCCGTATAATGCAGTTTGAACTGCATTATATGCACAGTATGGACCCATATAATGCAGTTCAAACTACATAATTTGGCACTGTAGATCCAGCCCAAGGTTTGAAATCCCATTTGACCATGTCACATTATCTCAGAGCTCTTCCACACAGCCCTATATCAGAGAACATCAAGAGAGAAAATCCCACATTGTCTGAGTGTGGATTCAGATAACCCAGTTCAAAGCAAATATTGTGGGATTTTCTGCCTTGATATTCTGGGATATGGGGCTCTGTGGAAGGGCCCTAGGCATCAGAAAAAGGCAAAGACTTGTCCCCTCTGAATAAATCCTGCTGAAAAAACCCCAGGATTCTGTCCCCATAGGTTGCCATAAACAGGAAATGAATTTATATCACACTTTACTCTTATATGGGACCCAAAAGTATGTAGTACATATCACCCTTTCCCCTCTCTGTTTGCCTTCAGTTCTGCTATATCCCATGATTGCCACATCTGTAACCCAAGTGTTCTTTTTCTCAACTGCATTTATGTCTGGAACATCATGTTCTAGTGGTTCATCAGCTGGAATATCAAAGTTCCATAATGATTTTTGCATCATTGTTTTTGACATGACAAAGTATCATTGCAGGCACTGTTTTCATGGTGCTTCTTACATTCGTTCTAAGTAATCTTACCACACTCAATAATAAGGTGGTTAATACTTGTTGCCGCGGCTATTTTTTTAAGATTGTTTAGTTCAAAATTGACGTTAATTAAAATTTTAATCAATTGTGCAGATTTTTAATAGATTAATTAATCACATTATTAATAATCAAATAAGAAGTGAAGTTATTTGCTTCTCTCTTTCTGCTCCTGTCAATCCAGTTGCCTTTTTAAAAACATCTGCTAATTCCATCTGTGTGACAAGCCCCCTTTCCCAAATCTATCTACCCCCTCCTTTGACAGTAGTGACATTCAGTTGTCTTGTACCATTTTACCTGAACTAGTTGTTAAAATTGTGCAAAGATGTCGAGATTAAGGATTTTAAAAAGGGATCTGGAGTAATGAAGGAGAGGAGGCGGAAGAGATTAGAGTACGCAAGGCGATGTAGAGGTAAGAAGATCAGAGAAGAGGAAAGGACTGGACCATGCAGAACTACGAGGAAGAGCCATGCAGGGACATGGATGCCCCAAAAACCCACTGTCCATTGAGACTGGAGGGATGCATTTACCTATGAAGACAAAAATTAGAACTGGTTATTAATTATTTTGAATGATATAACTGATTTTAGAATAATATCTTTTCAGTTGACAGGGCACTCAGATTTCCCCTTCACTCACGCCTTACCCACAGCAACCAAATAGTTTTATGGATCTAAAACATCCATGTAGGTTCCTTGTTTCTGCATCAGATTTCTAATGGACATCCAGCCTCAAACTGGGTTCCAAACTTCAGGCTGGGCACCTTTTTCTTCTTTTCATTCAGACTTGAGGCTCAGACTAGACAACATGTTTACTGCATATTCTCCCCCAAGAAGTGAAAGTTTGTCATCAAACATGATATCCCCAAAGGGGGGGGGGGGTCATGAGGGGGTATCAGAGGGGCCACCAAGGACCATCAGAAAACACAGTATTTTATGTTGGTCATGGAAGTAGTGTGTGGGAAGTTTGGCTCAATTCTATCATTGGTGGGGTTCAGAATGTTCTTTGATTGTAGATGAACTATACACCCAGCAACTACAACTCCCAAATGTCAAGGTCTATTTCTCCCAAACGGCACCAGTGTTCACATTTGGGCATATTGAGTATTTGTGCCAAGTTTAGTCCAGATCCATCATTGTTTGAGTCCACAGTGCTCTCTGGATGTAGGTGAATTACAACTCCAAAACTCAAGGTCAGTGCCCACCAAACCCTTCCAGTATTTTGTGTTGGTCATGGGAGTTCTGTGTGTCAAGTTTGGTTCAATTCCACTGTTGGTGGGGTTCAGAATGTTCTTTGATTGTAGGTGAATGATAAATCCCAGCAACTACAACTCCCAAAAGATAAAATCAATCTCCCCCAACCCCATTAGGATTCAAATTTGTGCCAAATTTGGTCCAATGAATAAAAATACATCCTGCATGTCAGATATTTACATGATGATTCATAACAGTAGGAAAATTACACTTATGAAATAGCAACGAAAATAATTTTATGGTTGAGGGTCACCACCACTTGAGGAACTGCATTAAGGGGTCGCAGCATTAAGAAGGTTGAGAAACACTGTCTTAAAGTGATGAACCAAAATGGTCTGATTCTGTACTACGATTGCTGTTTTAACAATTTATTTTAATTGCTGTTTTTAATTGTAATTGTTATTTTTTCAAATCTGTTTGTTTGTTGGGCATCGACTTGTTGCCAATTGTGAGGTTGCCCTGAGTCCCCTTCAGAGTGAAAAGGGCAAGGTACAAGTATGGGAAATAAAATAAATAAATAAATAAGATAATGGGCTTGAGAGATTCTTGTTTAGGAGGAGAAAACATTTTTGTAAGCATCAAATCCCTTTGTCTCTTTCATTCATCTGCCCTCTGCGTTTTATCAAAAGCACTTGTAACAAAGCCCGAGTGTAAAATCTAAAGGAAACATGTTGAAACACAGCCAGGATTCGTCACGCTTTTCTAGTACAATGAAGCTATTCTATTTCCAGCAACACTGGAAGCGTGTCGCTGTATTTTATAGAGTCCAATGTGTAGATCATCCATAACATTCAGCATATTTTTTTAAAGAATGAGTTCTCTCCCCTTTCTTCTAAGATGGGGATAACATGGTTCAACAATTTGTGATCATTTAAGAAATATTACACACCCAAGCAGATCAGAGGGAATGTGAAATGAACCAGCCATTTGTGCCCTTTGTGCCATGATCAATATTTTAGCATTACATGATCGAAACTCTTTTCTTACTGTTGTTATAGTTACCCTAGCTAAAAGCTTAGCAAGTGTGAGAGTATTTTTTAGTAGAGAAATAAGTAGGGGAAGCAGTTAAATACATTCTCTATACACATCCTCCTTCTGTAGGCTATTCCTGCTCTGTACTCTCTTGTTAATTATGAACGTTGTCATGCCATGGACACAGTGAAACAGATAGTCATGTCTTCTACTTTATAGGAGACCATCTTATCAGTCTCTCATGCAAGAAAAAAGGAATGGGGGCCCTTAAGTAGCTTTTTCAAACTGCACAATTATAGCACTATAATTCCCCATCACCTGTTCTGATCCATCTTTGTACATTTTCATTTAGAAACTGGTTGCTTTATTTAGTAGTCAACCAGATTCATAGATGATGTTTCCCAAGTTTTCTTCTCAGAAAGAGCTTTATTTGAGCTTTTTTCTTGGGCATGCTGCCCAGCCTTAATGCCCACCTTTCAGATATGTATCATATACAAGACGTTGCCCTCTGTTATCACCTCACACCAGTTATCCTTTTAAATAGAGATTCTCAACATTTCTTGGAGTTTATAGATCCTTTTGGGAGAATTTACCCTACCAATTTTTAAATTTTCACATACTTCTATGTACCTTATTTTGGAGTGGTTCCACTTCACTTCTTGATTTATGGACACTAGACACTGTCGGAATGTTTTATCTGTTTTTATTATTTGCTGGTAAGTCGGTTTTGAGTTATACTGGCCCTCTTAACAAGAGATTGGAGTCCCCGTGGCGCAGTGGGTTAAACCCTTGTACTGGCAGGACTGCTAACCAAAAGGTCGGCGATTCGAATCTGAGGAGTGGGGTTCACTCCCATCTGTCAGCACCAGCTTCTCATGCGGGAACATGAGAGAAGCCTCCATCAGGATGGTAAAACATCCTAGCATCCCCTGGGCAATGTCATTTCAGAAGGCCAATTCTCTTACACCAGAAGCGACTTGCAGTTTCTCAGTTCGCTCCTGACACCAAAAAACCCTCAAGAGATCAGTAATAATAAATAGATAATAAAACTTTATTTATACCCCGCTCCATCTCCCCCAGGGGACTCGGTGTGGCTTACATGAGGCCATGCCCATCAGTACAGTACACACATATAACACAAAAACATAACAAAACCAAAAAATAAAATACATAAAATGCAAAACCAATATAATAAGCAACACAACAATATATAATCAAGCATTAAAACACAGAAGATTTCACTGGGCAGGGCCGGATTCAAGGATAAAATTGTCACCAGCAGCTTTGCCAACGTAGAGCTGTCGTTTCTTTGCTTGGATCGTTTCCCTGTAGTGACACCTTTAGTTTCTCCTGCCAACATTTACTTTGCCAAATGTTATCGGTTTTTCCAGTGAGTCATGTCATCTCATATATCCAAAATATGATGGTCCTAATTTAGTTATTTTGGCTTACATCAAATGTTCTCATTTGATTTGTTTTTGGATTATCAAATGAATTGCAGTCAGCCCTTCACATTTGCTGGGGTTAGGTATGCAAGATGCTCATGAAACTGGAAAAACTGAATAAAAATATCTAATTTTTTCCCTTGGGGAAAGCCTCTCTGGGAATCACTAGATCTCCCAGCATGACTCTGTAGCAGGCATGGGCCAACTTGAACCCTCCAGGTGTTTTGAACTTCAACTCCCACAATTCCTAACAGCCTTAGGCCCCTTCAGGAAGGAACTATGGGAATTGAAGTCCAAAACACCTGGAGAGCCAGCATCCATCAGGAGTTAAACATAGATTCACATTGGATTACACCTACAAATGCCCAGAATAGTGATCTTTCTAAAGCCCTTTCTATACTGCTTTGAACTGGATTATATGACACTGTAGACTCAAATAATCCAGTTCAAAACTGGATTATAGAGCAGTGTTAGAAGGGGCCTAAGAATCTCTAGATCCCCCAATGCAACTCTTTAGAATCATGCTGGAAGATGTCAAGATTCCTAGAAAGACTACTCTAATCAAATCTGTGAATAATAAAAATCCACAAAGTGAAACCCACAAATTTGGAGGACCAAATTTTATAATTAATTAATTAATTATAGCCAGCTAGATAGCCACTAACTAAATTAGTAGTTTTCTATTGGGCCTTTTTCCGTCATTGAGTAAATGACTACCAGTCATCACATATCTGTGTACTAAGCCTTTGCTGATGAGTGTAGGTTTCCTCCACAGATAGCTTGCATCCAAAAAATGGTTTTTGATGACATTGTATATAAATTCCTGTTATGAGGTAGGAGCTGCATCACCAAAGCTATTACTCACTTCAAGCATTTATGCTCCAGCTGCTCCTTTTAGGGGAATGTAGGCATCCAGGGTGGTTATAATGATCTGAACTGAACTCAGACAGTTTTGCTACAGGTTGTTCTAGTGTAGGAGGTAGGCAGCATTTCACTGCTTCTGTTCATAATGAGCACCAATGTGTTTTCTGGCCCCCGCCGCATGTGCTGGCACTGCCTTGGAGATATGGAACTTCCAGCATTTATTATGGGAAAATATTGTGTATGTGTGGATGGTGTGTAGGAGGACACTGATATCAGAGTGCCAAGCCCTACACACACATGTGTTGCTCTAGTCTTTTTATTAAGGCCGCTATGAGTATTTATATAGTGTTGTTAGGTACCCCAGAGTAAGGACCTCTAATACAGCCAATGGGTTTTATTCTGTGCCTTCATGGAATCAAAGAATTATAGTTGGAAGGGGCCTCATGAGAGTCCAATGTGTGGAAAGTCTGTCCTATGAGTTTTCTTGGCATGATTCAATTTGCCATTACCTTCCCCTTAGACTGAGAAAGTGTTACTTATCCAAGTTCACTCAGGGTGCATCTATGCTGTAAAACTAATTCAGTTTGACACCACTTTACCTGCCAGAGCTCAATACTATGGAATCCTGGGATTAGTAGTTTGATGTTTTTGGTCATGTCAGGAGCAACTTGAGAAACTGCAAGTCGCTTCTGGTTTGAGAGAATTGACATTGCCCAGGGGATGCCCAGATGTTTTGATGTGTTACCATCCTTGTAGGAGGCTTCTCTCATGTCCCCACATGGGGAGCTGAAGCTGATAGAGGGAGCTCATCCACACTCTCCCCGGATTCAAACCTGCGACCTGTCGGTGTTCAGTCCTGCTGGCACAAGGGTTTAACCCACTGCACCACCCACTGTAGTTTGGTGTGGCACCTGTAATCTTTGACAAAGAAGTCTAAATCCACACCTCCCATTATTTCATAGCATTAAAGATGGTTAAACTGCATTAATTCTGCAGTGTGGATGCATCACCAGTGACCTTCCATAAGCTAAGTGAGATCTGAACCCTTGTCTCCCAGAGTCCATCTCCAAAACTGCTACACTGCACTGGCTCTTGATACAGCCAGATTAATTACAATATATGATAAATGTTGGTTTTCATTTTGCCAAAATGTTTGAATTATTTTAATCCTGTTTGCAACTAAGTTGTTTCCCTGGTTGCTGCTTTTGTCATCATGGTCATTTTTCTCCATTTCTGCCCTCCCTGTCCTTGGCCTTATTTGCCTGCTTTGCTGTTTCCTACAATTGACTGCAGTGGTTTTATTTACGGACTTCTGTAATGTCCTCACAGCAGACATTGTGCTGAGGTGACTTTGAGAAAAAGACATCTTGGGTCATTCCAATCAGAATAAATGGTAGTGAGAGGCGAAAAGATTAGGACAAGGACAGTAAGGACAAGGTAGAGTAAACAAAATTATACAGACAGCATCACTGTAATACTATGAATGCATTCAAAATGAGTTCATTCCAAGGGAGAAATGGGCCAGTTGGCCCACACTGCCCAAACTCTCCTCCTTTTGGGATAAAATCTGAGTTAACAATGAGTGCTTCCTATCCTCTTCCTTGAACAAACTTTCCTCCAGTTTTTCCTACCAACTTGCTCACATTTCCTTTCCAAGTGGGATGATAGAGAAAAATAAGGAGAACCTAGGAGGAAAGTCGTTATTTCTTTCCTTCACTTAGAGGAGATGATTAGCATCTCTTGAGATGATGGGAAATGCCTAGAGCTGAAGTGCAAAACACCCGGAGGACCGAAGGTTAGGAACCACTGCTAGGTAATAGTTTTCCACATAGGTATTTAAACTTCATGTGATTAAAATTAGCATTGGATTGTGACTCTAAAAACCTGGGTTCAGTTCCTCACTTGGTCATGAATACCTACTGGGTGACCTTGGGTGTATCATATATCCTTACCTTCAGAAAAACCTGTGTTTGTTGTTTATTTGTCCAGTCACTTCCAACTTTTTGTGACCTCATGGACCAACTCATGTCAGAGCTCCCTGTTGGCTGTCACCACCCCCAGCTCCTTCAAGGTCAAGCCATTCATTTCAAGGATACCATCTATCCATCTTGCCCTTGGTTGTCCCCTCTTCCTTTTTCCTTCCATTCTCCCCAGCATCATTATCTTCTCAAAGCTTTCCTGTCTTCTCATTATGTGGCCAACGTACTTCATCTTTGCCTCTTAATATCCTTCCCTCCAGTGAGCAGCTGGGCATTATTTCCTGAAGTTAGAATTGGTTGGATCTTCTTGCGGTCCAAGGCACTCACAGAATTTTCATCCAACACCACAGTTCAAAAGAGTCTGTCTTCCTTCACTCAGCCTTCCTTATGGTCCAGCTCTCACATCCATAGATTACTAGGGGGAATACCATTGCTTTAACTATGTGGATCTTCGTTGCCAGTTAGATTAGTTTTAAGATCACCATAAGTCAAAAATGACTTAAAGGTACACTACAATTACCTGTAGGAATAGACGACTGTGCTAATTTCAGTTGTGCTCAGTTTTTCATTTTTTTAAAAAAAAAACCTCTAAAACTTGATGTATCCTGGACTTTGATATTATTTGATATTATTTTTCAAAAGTCTGTATGAAAATCCCCTTGAAATGTGTACACATTACTCTTTGTGCCTTCTGTGCAATTTTGCCCAATATACTCATATATTAATATACTTATATGCTAGGAACTTTTTATGTTCCTAATATAGTGCCTTGTTTAAAATACATTTTTGTTAATGATGAGTACAAGTGTTCTTAAAATTCATGCATTCTATGTAGGGTTTCTTCAATTGAAGAACTCCATTGCAAGCTCTGGGAAAATACAAACTTAGGATAGCTCAAGTTCAATGTGTGCCTTTGTTTAAAAATAAACAATTTAGAAAGTTTGCATTAACTTGTGAACCAAACCTATTTCTCCCTCTAGTTCCTTGTCAGGGCTATGAGGTCACATTGTGCATTGATATGCTAGTGCCTCCACTGACTTTGGTTACATATGATTATGCCTTTATTGTACTGATTCTAGGATAAAGGTGATTGAGACTATAAAGAAGTTCAGCTCGGTTCAGATTATAAGAGAATCTGAGAGTCTTTGAAATCCACTCTGCCTAAAAACACTCCTCTTTGAAGTTTGGATACGTTTTAACCTTTTCCGGTTCTTTTCTTGAATAAGAAAAGGACATAATAAAAGACATATTGTGAATAAATGAGACGTCTATTTATGTAGCGGCCAATCCTTCAAAGCTCTGTGATGCAGAACTGTAGCTTGTGATTGTTCAGCAAAAGGAATGCAAAAGAGGATTGTGAACAAGGTGTAATTCTAAAAAAGAAAGAAAGAAATGTACATTAACTGCTCCTCATTCTTCAGTTTCTACTGCTACCTGGTGGAAGGCTGGTGAAAAAACAGCTCCTAAGGTTTAAATAAGGCATTGGTTTTTAAGTGGACTGAGATGACATGAATGGGTTCTGTTAGGCTTGTTGTGGACACACATTTTTTTCTTTTTTCTCAGTGTTTCCTTCAGATCAAGTAGGTTTATAGGATTTTGGAACATCCCAAAAATAACTCAGAGTAATGGTTTATACACAACATGGGAACAATCCCTGTTTCAAACTGCCAGGAACCATCTGGAATAACCACCTGATCATCAATGTTTCCATGCTGTTTTGTGAAATTATTGTCAGTCTTCCATATACATACTTTAAGATCATAATAGTTGAAGAGGAAAATTAAACAGGACACAATCCATTCTACTGCAATGCCTGTGGTTCCATGTGTATGGGATGATCAAGGCTCCAGATCATGTGGCAGCATTAGTAAGTGTAGATGCTAAGTACCAAGGCTTGCTGCATGCAGAATGGTTGCACGTGGGGACCCAAGAGGAAAGGTGTAGTGCATCCATCCGTCTTCTTGTATTGGTGAGGAGTTATTATTATTATTATTATTATTATTATTATTTATACCCAATTTATCTCCCCTAAGGGGACTCAAAGCAGCTTGACATCATAGCAATAGTATACAATTTAAAATATATAAATATACAAACATTAAAACAGTTAAACACAAATAGCACTAAAAATTCACAATTAAAATCCATTAAACCATCTTCAAAGTTAAAAATCACAGCACCCTGTGACTAGATCTTAAACACCTTCTTCTTTAAAAGCCTGTGTAAATAAAAAGGTTTTAGCTTGCCACTGGAAGTACAGCAGGGAGAGGGACATTGTGACTTCCCTGGGTAGGGAGTTCCAGAGTCAAGGACAGCAACCAAGGAGGCCCGCTCTCTCGTTCTCAACAACCAGGCTTGAGCTGGAGGTGGAACCAAGAGAAGGGCTCTCCTGAAAATCTCAGGACCCAGGTGGTTTCGTACAAGGGGATGCAGTCAGCCAAATAGTCTGCACCTGAACTGTCTAGGGATTTAAAGGTCATAATCAGCACTTTGAATTGTGCCCAGTAACAAACTAGCAGCCAGTGGAGCTGCTGCAGGAGGGGGGGGGGGTTGTCTGCTTCCTATAGCCAGCCCCAGTTTGCAACCTGGCTGCAGCTCTTTGGACCAGCTGAAGTCTCCAAGCACTCTTCAGAGGCAGCCCCACATAGAGCATGTTATAGTAATCCAGGCTGGATGTAACTAAGGCATGTATCACCATGACCAGATCTGGCTTTTCAAGGAATGGGCACAGTTGGCAAAGGCCCTCCGGCCAATGCCAAAACCTGAGCCTCCAGGTTCAGTGCCAAGTCCAGGAAGACTCCCAAACTGCAGACTTGTGTCTTCAGGGGGAGTGTAACCCCATCCAACACAAGCTGGATCCCTATTTCCTGATCTGCCTTACGACTGACCACGAGCACCTCTGTCTTGTCTGGATTAAGTTTCGGTTTGTTTGCCCTCATCCAGTCCATTACTGATGACAGGCACTAGTTTAAGGTTAGAACAGCTTCCTTGGAATTAGGTGGAAAGGAGTAGTAGAGTTGGGTGTCATCCCCATATAGGTGGCATTGCACTCCGAAACTTTGGATGACCTCTCCCAGTGGTTTCATGTATATATTAAACAGCATGGGGGACAAAATGGAACCCTGAGGAATGGTCAACTGTCAGGGGTTTGAATAGAAGTCCCCCAGCACCACCTTCTAGATATTTCCCTCCAAGAAGGACCAGAGCCAGTCCCATCCCAGTGAGACAACCCAGAAGGATACCATGGTCAGGGGCAGCTCAACCCATTACGCAAAGTAAGCATTTGCAGTATAGTTGATTTTGCCCGGGGGTGCTCTTGAGGCGCTCTTGGGGAAAAATAGACCTTGACATATGCGAGTTGTAATTACTGGGATGTATAGTTCACCTACAATCAAAGAACATTCTGAACTCCAGCAATGATGGAATTGAACCAAATATGGCACACAGAACTCCCACGACAAACAGAAAATATATATCAGTGATTGGTTGGGGAGGGGGGCAAAATATTGTTTGCTTACCATTGAAAGTTACCTAGGGCCGCCTCTGACCATGGTCAATGGTATTAAAAGCCACTGAAAGATCTAGGAGAACCAACAGGGACACAAGTCATCCATCAAGGCTACCAAAGCTGTCTCTGTTCCATAGCCAGGCCTGAAACCAGGTTGAAGTGGATCTAGATAATCTGTTTCATCCAGACATCCCTGGAGGTTTTACTCTAGGAACTATCTAATATGTTGAGCCCCTATCTAGCCCCTATCTAGCCACAAAAGAGTTTCAGCACTTTGGAGAGCTACTTTAAAGTTAAGACAAAAGCTCAAGGGAGATTTACCACCGGACTCCCATGGGAGAGATCAGCTACCACTGGTTGTGGAACTTCTTGATTTAGGCTTTTCTTGGGAGGATTATTGAGTCCCCAGATTTTATGCCACCACCACTCCTTGCAGCATACACATCCTTGTGGAAATCATCTCTTATCAGATGTACATTAAATTAAAGAATTGCACTCTGGATAATTATAGTCTGCTCTCCCATTTGCTGGGGTTGAAGACATAGGATACCAGCAAAAGTGGGGAAATGGCAAATAAATAAATAAATAACACTTTTTAAAACCCGACAACACCTCTCTGGGAATCTCTAAGTCCTCCAGCAGTACTCTATAGTCAACTTCCAGTGAAAGAAACATACTGGAAGACCTAAGCCCCTTCCACATAGCTGAATAACTTCCCACATTATCTGCTTTGAACTGGAATATGTATATGGCAGTGTGAACTTTGATAACCCACTTCAAAGCAGATATTGTGGGTTATTCTGCCTTGATATTCTGGGTTATATGGCTGTGTGGAAGGGTCCCTAGAGATCCCTAGAAATAATATTTTAATCAAATCTGCAAATAATCAAATTTGCAAAAGTAAACCCGCAAATGTGGAGGGCTAACTGTACTTTTATCGTATATAGAAATGTTCTATAGCAGTGTTTTTAGGCCATATGATGTCAGGATTAATAGCTATTTTTGTTTCCATTGTGTCAAGTATTGCTACTGTATTCATGACCATTGGCTACAACTGGTCCCTCCCCATTATTTCCTGGAAACTCAGAAGGGAGCAGCACCAACACAGGGACTACTGCTTTGAGTAACACTGCAATATAGATTTGATTACTTTTCCATTTTATGTTTTGCTTTGCTTTTCTGAGTTGAATGTCATGCATTTATATCAATAACATGTATTTTTATTTTTTAAATCCCCATGAGTTGCTTCTTTCCTTTGTGAATTTTTTTATCTGTTTTCCTGTTAGGAGAAGAAAAGCAGCCTGAGAAATGGGATGATTTTTTTTTCCAAAGGAAAAACAGTCATGGATATTGTTGCTTTTTTCCCCAGATCTCTAGCTGGCATTAAAAGACCTGAAATGAAAGTTCATCTAGAACCCAATGTAAATTATTTCTTCTACGTGAGAGCAGTGAATGTCTTTGGAACGAGTGACCAGAGTGAAGCCGCTCTCATTTCAACAAAAGGTAGACAAATAGTCTCTCTAACCAGTGTGAGTTTTGGAGAAAAGAGGAAGTATGCACAAATAGAACAAGTTTCTGTATTTAGCTTCAGGAAATATTCAGGAGCACTCGGTGTCGCAGTGTGTTAAATCACTTGGCTGCTGAGTTTGTTGACTGAAAGGCTGCAGGTTTGAATCCGGGGAGCGACATGAGCTTCCTCTGTCAGCCCCAGCTTCTGACAGTTCAAAAATATGCAAATGTGAATACATCAATAGGTACCGCTCTTGTGGGTAGGTAATGGCGCTCCATGTAGTCATGCCCTTGGAGGTGTCTACGGACAACGCTGGCTCTTTGGCTTAGACATGGAGATGAGCACCCACCCCCAGAGTTGGATACAACTGGACTTAATGTCAGGGGAAAACCTTTACCTTAAATGTTCAGTGCATTCAGATTTGGGAAGAGCCCAACTCTTATATGACCTTCACACTTATTAGGTTTTATGAAAATGTGATTAAGAAAAAACAGACTGTGTTGTACTTTGCATTTGTAACCATGTCCTTACAATGCAATGCATATGCAACAAGAACAGCAAGCACCTTGAAAGCAGATGTGTGGACTGTACGCAACATTGGACAACAGATGCACATTTATGGCACAGAAAAGAGACTGTGCAGCAAAGTTCCTCTGCTCCCCAGAACAATTCAAGGAGAAACTATACACAAATCAAATCAAATGTTACAACCATAACCTTGCCTGCCTGGATTGGCTGCATTTTGTGTGAATAGATGAATGAGTGAAAGATACATGGTTACATTTGTTGTGTTGCAAATCACTGTTGTTAGTCTTCAGGAGGATTTTTTAAACCCATACATGCACAGAGAGAAATGCTTTCCCATCATCTAAGTCAAAACACGTAAGTACAGATTTAGACAGAAAAAAACATGCAAATGTTGTATCAAAAGATATGTTACACTTTTGGAAATTATTTGGTCCCTCGTCACTTATTAAAAACATTATTAATGTAATAAATTTAGAGACTGATTATGAAAAGTTAGTGGAAGATGTTGTCTTGACATTATGCCCACATGTAGAGAGAGGAACATTAAATCTGGGTACAAAGGCTTTGGTTTAACACTACTCAGAGCAACCCCAGAATTTTCTGCTGTATTTAATATTATCTGCTGTTTCCCCCTAATTACCCCTTTTAGTGTTGCGGCTATGTAAAATGCAGTTGATTGGTGTCAGTGAAACTTGGTCTTGGAAAGGGTACTATCAGTTTCGTGGATACAGAGCCGGAGGAATAAGAAGTGTGTGCAGCTACTATTTTACTTTAACTGCTATAGTAGAGTCCTATGGAATTCTGGGATTTGCAGTTTAGGAGCGGTAATTAAGATTCTCAGCCAGAGTCCCTGAGCCTCACTAAATAACAAACCTCAAAATTTCATTGGATGTAGGCATGGCAATTGAAGTGGAATAGTAGCACTATAGCAGTGCAGCATGTTAAAGGAGCCCCTGGTAGCACAATGGGTTAAACCCTTGTGCTGGCAGGATTGAAAACCAACAGGTTGCAGGTTCGAATCTGGGGAGAGCATGGATGAGCTCCCTCTGTCAGCTCCAGCTTCCCCTGCAGGGACATGAGAAAACTCTCCTACAAGGAAGGTAAAGTATCACGACATCCTGATGTCCCCTGGGGAACGTCCTTGCAGATGGCCAATTATTTCACACCAGAAGTGATTTGCAGTTTCTCAAGTCGCTCCTGACATGAAAAAAGTGCAATGTGTTGATGCTTTAAGTATAGATTCAGTGCTTAAGAATTATGCATGTCTATCAGTGGGGTTGTGTATATTCAATTTGTGTCCTTCCAGATGTTGTTGGACTGCAACTCTGAGTTGTCCCAAGCTGGTACTGTGAATGGTGAAGCCATCTTAATGGGAATTGCAGCCCAACAACATTAAGAAAGAAGGCTACAAATTTTTCACCACTGCCAAATGGAAGTGTTCAAATGCCAAAATTTACCAAATTCGAATGAGCTCTTTAACCTAGGGCCCTTCCACACAGCCATATAACCCAGAATATTAAGGCAGATTCTGGGATTCTGCTTTGAACTGGTTTATTTGATTCCACACTGCCATATAATCCAGTTCAATGTGGATTTTATAGAGCTGTGTGGAAGGGGCCCCAGACGATGGTGGACTACAAATCCTAGAATATCTCATACCTGGCTATGGGGAGTAGGCTGATGGGAGGTGCAGTTCATCAACATCAGGAGGGCCACCCTTTGCCTGCCACTGTCTAATAAAAACATCTCGTACAAAACCATTGGATGAGTCTCATGAAGAGGAAGTCTACAATGGAGTAACAGCTTTTCCTCCCATAGTCCTCTTCTGCCCTGTGTCTAGACAGGAGCATTCACTGCCCACAGATATTTGAATGAGAGCATTGTTAAATGCAAAAAGTGGCATTCTCCTTTATTTCAAAAGGAATTCTGAATGATTTCAAGTCAGTTGTGAAGGGCATTGTTTCACTGACTGGGATTTTTGTAATTAAGATTTATATGATTCACTACAAACTGTCATTGCAATCATTTCTGAAATGATGTTTATTTCTTCCCTATGAATCACAATAGGAACTAGATTTCACATAATGAAAGGAACAGCTCACCCTGCATTTCAAGTGTCTCCAAACGGAACCATGATATGCCTTCCTGAGGACACAGAACTCCCCAAGTAAGGAATGCTCATATTTACTTTCAAAATTATTGACCATTATTCTAAAGGTGAAGCAAGGAGTGTTACATAAAGTGTGCATTAAAGGTGTTCTTTAAAAAAAATACAAGGAGGGCAGAGATTGGTATGTGTGCATCTTCTTTTCAATTTCTTTTAGTTCGCGTTACTGTGTGTTTTGAGATTTGTCTTCTTTTATTGAACCTTATTAAAACAAGGCCACTAAGCTACCTGCTTACAATGCTTAACTGGAGGAAAGTCTTGTTTTTGGTGTTGCTGAACCTCTTGAGTTTAAAGATGAAACACCACACAATAAATGTTGGATCATACTTACTTACTTAGGCGATCCCTCATTGTCTGAGTTTATGGCCTTCCAAGTGTAGGATCTTGGCAGTGGATTCGTAGGTGACTGTACAGCCCTATTCTAGACCTAATGTTCTTCAACAGTGAGGACATTGGTTTCCAGGTGGAAGATGGTTCCAGTCAGAGTTGGCTTGATGCGCCTTCCTCTTGGCACATTTCTCCCTTTCACCATCCATTCGTGCCTCTTCAAATTCCACAGCACTGCTAGTCACAGCTGACCTCCAGTTAGAGTGCTCAAGGGCCAGGGCTTCCTAGTTCTCGGTGTCTATGCCACAGTTTTTAAGCTTAGCTTTAAACCCATCTTTAAACATTACATTTTCTGTTCTTGGGTTTGGAGTATAGTAACTGCTTTGGGAGATGGTGATCTGCCATTTGGACAACGTGGCCAGTCCAGCGAAGTTGATGGCATAGGAACATTGCTTCCTAGAATCATAGTGGTCTTTGCTTCTTCCAGCATGCTGACATTTGTCCACCTGTCTTCCCAAGAGATTTGCAGGAGTTTTCAGAGGCAACACTGATGGAATCATTCCAGGAGTTGGGTGTGACGTCTGTAGACAGTCCACATTTCATAGGCATATAACAGGGTTGGAAGGACAATAGCTTTATAAACAAGCACCTTGGTATCCCTATGGATGTCCCGATCCTCAAACACTCTGCTTCGTTCAGAAAAATGCTGCATTAGCAGAGCTCAGGTGGTGTTGTATTTCAGTGTCAATGTTTAAGGTCTTCAGGAGAGGCCCTGCTCTTGATCCCACCCTTAACATAAACATGATTGATGGGGATGAGAGACAGGGCCTTCTCAGTAGTGACCCCCCGCCTATGGAACACCTTCCCTAGAGATAGCAGATTGGCCACCTCCCTCTTGACTTTTAGAAGGAAAATCAAGACCTGGTTATGGGACCAAGCATTTGATCAGTGAGTAGTAAGTGGAAGAAGATCACACAACTTATGGCAATGAATTGACCCAGATTGGTTTTTGGATTTCGATTTTAATTGATGTGCCTTAATTAATTGTTGTAATTGTTGTTTTAATTTTTAATATTTTGATTGTACTATCATTGTTTTTATAATGCTAGCATCGTATGATGCTTCTGGGGGGAGAAGGGCGGGGTATAAATATAGGAAATAAATAAATAAAATAAATGTTGACTTTTGTGGTGAGGTGGCTGCCAAGGTAGCAAAAATGGTCAACATTTTCTAACATTACACCATTAAGTTGAATTCCTGGCATTGCAGAGGGGTTGGCTGTTGATTGCTGGAAGAGCACTTTTCTCAATGTTCAATGAGAGGCCGAGCTTCTTGTACATTTCTGCAAAAGTGTTTAGAGTCAATGTCCGTTTGGATGTATTTTGAGGAAGGGACATGGCTTGCATCTTTCTGGATTCTATTGCATCCAATTCCATTTCTACAGCTGTATAAATAAATATACTGTATAACCGAAGGCTTTAATATCACTGTGTGCTGCATCTGAAGAAATGGGTTCATATCCATGAAAGCTCATACTAAAATAAAAACTAGTTAGTCTTAAAGGCTAACAGAAGAAGGAACAGTATAGCATAGTATTTTATCTTCCTTCCAGTGAAGTATTTCATTAGATAGGTAGCTTTGGGGAAATAATTTCCTGGACATAGCTGTACCATAAAGGCAGTAGATCCCATCTGATCTTAGAAGCTAAGCCAAACCATCCCTAGATGGTACTTAGATGGGAGAGTGACAAAGAAAACCAAGTCCTGTAAGCTGTATTTCAGAGGAAGGAACAGGCAAAACCACCTTGTCTAAGAACCCCCTACGAATTTCATGGGGTCGCCATAAGTCAACCAGCAACTTGAAGGCAAATACAGAGTCTCAAAGGTACTGCCACATTCATTTCCCTTTCCTTCTTCTTTTTAATGCAGCAAAGGACCGACACAGCTGCATCTCTAAAAACTCTTTAAATGTAAAAGAATGCTGACTGCTTTTGATAGGGCTGAAATCTCTCAATCATATCAGATTTTTTTGTGTGTGTGCATGTGCATTAAGTTTTTGTTTGACGTTGGCCAATATACTGAGACTCTACCCTTGCCTCTCCCATCTCTGTGTGTAGCGGCTCACCTGTATTAGGTGAGCTCTTGCCTGCTCAAGGATGGCATTACTGGGAAACCACTGTGAATGGCTGTGCAGCTTTCAAGGTTGGGATCTGTTATTCCTCTCCATCACATGGCAGTAACCTGGGACAGAACAATGCTTCCTGGTGTTTGCATCATTCTAGTAAAGAAAGGTAAGGAAAGGAAGTCCATTCTAGAAAAAAAGTTGAGAAATTACATGCTCTTTCTAAGAAAATTGTTTGGGTTTCCCAGACATCCTTTGACTCCATATCCCTTTTTTGTGTATTGTTTTTACTTGTAGACCACTAGACTGTTGTTGTTTAAATACAATTCACGGGCAGTGTTTATACAAGGTAATGTTGCCCAGATACACAGGAAACACTATTTGATTTGTGAGTTATTTTTTTTCACCTATAAGACAGTTGGCATGGGGCCACTCAAGTTTAGCATTGCAGTGAATAATAATAAGACAGGGGGGTCTTTGATATCTGTTGCAGTTGGTTCAAAGGACCTGTGTAGATACAAAAATCCATTAATGCTGAAGTCCCATTATATGCAAAGGCATAGTAAAATGGCACCCCTTTCATAAAATGGCATAATCAAGGTTTGCTTTAATGATTTCCCCCATGGATGCAGAATCTATAGATGCAGGGAACCAACTGCAAATAGTGACACATTGGAGGGTAGGTTGGATATTATGGGAAGTGGCAAACAACAAGGTATGTATAGCACCAGAGGCACCAAAAATAAAGAGGATTGTAGAAAATGAATATAATGTTCAGATATATGAGTGTGTGTGTGTGTGTGTGTGTATGTATGTGTGTGTGTGTGTGTGTGTGTGTGTGTGTATATATGAGAGAGAGAGAGAGAGAGCTGGAATTAAGATCATAACAAGAATGTCAACAGAAGACAAATAGCAATAATAAAAAACACCAAACAATATAGATAATGTATAACAACATTAATGGCATTATGGGTAATGGCTAATGACATTCTTCCAGGTAACATCCATTTCAATTTCAAGGGCTCATTCAGATTGCAATGAGTGTTTACACAAACCAATTCTAAGGACAACCCTGTATCCTAAAGATATGAAAACCTCACCTATTAATTCCACAAGAGCAGTGCTGTTACAATACATATTGTTGCAAGTGAATGGTGAGAAAAATATGTGTGCATATGCCTTCAAGTCCTATGTTGAGCTATGACAACCTGATGAATTTCACAGCATGTTCAATGGTAAAGGAACACATAGGGCTTTATCACACCATGCTGTTATACTGACATAGTGATGCAGTACTCCTGCTTTTGCCTCAACATCATTGCTCTATGGACATTGCTGCATGGAAGAGCTGCTCAACATGCAGATTTTAAGTACTGGAAATAGTTTGTTAATGACTCCCTTTTCCCATAACAATTCAGTAACCAGATCAAGTGTGGATATATCATAATGCTTTCTTCCATGAATTATCCATTGGTGGGAGCAACATAGCCAGGTTATCCCTCCCTTAAGGATTTCCAACGAAGTCTCTGACATAGAAGCCCCTGATCACTTCTGGTGCTTAGACAGGGAAAATGACTTTTGTAGTATGTGCTTCAGCCCCTCTTAACACAGGATTCAGATTTATATATTTATTTATTCATTTATTTTATTTTATTTTGTTGCTATATCATCATAATATTATAGCATGATGTATCACTGTGCCATGATTGTGTTATTACAATAGGCTTTTTAATAAATAAAAAAATAGGCAAACCAATAATGAAATGAAGGATCGGGTAGCATAGGTAATTATGCCTTTAATATAAATTTAAAATGTGCAAATAAGGCACAATAGAGAGCATCAACAATCACTTAGCCTTGTGGGAAGTGGCAAGAGAAGGTTTCAAATGGAATAACATGGTCCAAAGAAGTGGTGTGATAAGTCTCTCAGAAGTGGTTTTGCCAATTTCTTCCTCTAAACTATAGCCAAAACTTATTGTCCTTTAAATAACAGCTGTAAAGTTGTGTGAACAGTATTGGATCAATGCAGAGCCTATAATTATTATTATTATTATCATTAGTAGCAGAAGTAAAGATGGTATTAGTAGTAGTATTAATATCCTGCTTCCTCTCTCAAAGGAAATTAGAAGTGGCCAACAATGCAAAAAAAAAATGCAATTTCTAAAGTAAAACCTGCAACATATGAACCACTAAAACAAAATTAAACATAGCATTATAAAAATATATAGTTGCAATTATATAAAAACATTAAAAACTATTTAAATAGTTTAAATGTTCCCTTTTCCAACAATAGTTCCTGGAGTCCTTCAGCCATCATGGCCAGTAACCACGTTGGCTGGGGAATACTGAGAACTATACTAAAAAGTAACTTTCCTATGCTTTGGATGTACAGCATATCAGGAAGAGATGTCTACCCTTTCCGTGTGCCGTAATTCTGCCAGAAATATTTTCCTACAACCAAATAGCTTTACTATTAGATCCATGAAGTACCAACCTTTGCAACATCTCTGGGAAGGAGACCATTATAACTGTGCTGAAGTTAAATGCCATTTGCACAATCAAAACACCCAAATGGATCCATAGTAACTTCTGGATTGGAATGCTGCATGGATTTCTTGCCATGGGTCTGTCAGAGTGGCCCAAATAGGATTCCTTAACTCAGAATGGGTTAGAAGTTCAGTGTGAACTTACTAACTTCATAGCTGTAACTTGAATATGAACCAAGGCACTGAGGTCTAAATCCGTCTCTTCAAAAGCAGAAGAAAACAGAAAGGTTTGCAGAAATGTGTAAAGTGGGGAAAGGGTACATAAAAATGTGTATATTTGGAAAAATGTGTGTTTGTATATGTGTGTGTGTATTCGGTCAATGACCAGCACCAAAAAATGAACAAACATTGGAATAGGAACATATACATATAAGAAACAGTGTCAAAAGCCAAGTGGGAAAAGAGCACACATAAATGTGTATATTTGGAATTGTATACAAAAATATATGCATCTGGGAAAATGTAAACAAAAGTGCTTTCTTCAGTGGACATTTGAATTTGTACAAAATGTGTACATTTTGGGGAGAAATGAATGAAAATATATCTATGAAGTTTAGTTTATATATTTAAAAAACACACACACACAACTACAATCCAATGAGAAGCTGGATCTGACCAAAACAACAAGTGGAAAATGCAAAGCCAGTGTAAAATAGAGATCCAGAGATTTGCTCATGTGTGTTCCTAGCAAGATCACACTCTTCCTTTTCTGTCTGGTACAACTTTCATTAACTGAAATAGGAGCAGAAATTTGAGCCCCTAGAATTTGTAGCTGTAATTAATACTCCAACCACAAGACACTTGTCCTTTGCCTCATCTGATTTTTCTGTATATAGGATATATTTCTACCATAGTGGCTTCACTCGAGGTCATGCAGATGATTTAGTGGGTGACAGTGTCGGGAGAGAAAGGCATGTTCTTTTGGAGTGAATCCAGAGCTCAGGAACTCTGGATGATTGGTGCTGGAAACAGAGCTCTAATGATATACTCTCTGTCCTTTACTTTGACAGATAAGGTTACACCGTGGTGCTTTCCAGTCTTCCGCTCTCCTTAATCTGATCAGGACATTTAGTATAACAATCACAATCATCCATGGCAGTGGACTATTAATGCCGTGCCAAGTTGCCTTTCAGGGTACTGGCTTCATAAAACATAGCGGTAGTAGCACTTACCTTTACATAGCACATTTCAGGTTTCCAGAGTGCATTACTTAAATTATCTCACAAAATATTTCAATAGTGTTGTGTGGGAGGATTATAACATTAGTCTTGCAGAATTATTTGCGAGCAAATTGGGTCTGTGTATGTGTTTGGGACTGCTTTGTCTGGATGCATTCCCAAGTCTTCATTCATCCATGTATTTAAAGCAGCCACTGAAATGGTTATGTCAGACGTAGGTCAATTTCTCTTCCCCAACCTAACCACCATATAAACATAAATAATAAAGTTTCAGAGGGTTGTAAACCTGCATTGAGGTAGCCTGGATGCCACTAGATCCCCTGCAAGTTTTTTTTAGCTTGTCATGGAAATGAGCCATGTTTCCTAAAAGTTTCATTATGTCAAGGACAGAATATTTCCTGGACCAGTGGATGGGTGATGGTAATGAGAAGGAAGATCTATATATTGTGGCATCTCTGAAAAGGAGAAAGAGTAGTGGAAGATGCAAGGGGTTAATCCAGTATTAGAAAAGGATACAGTAGGCCCTCAGCTTTGCAGGGATTGGGGTGCAGGGTCCCCATAAAATTAGAAAATGTTAATAAAAAGTTCTATTTTACCCCAATTCCTCTTTAAGAATTTTTGGGTGGCTGCACCAGAAGTTGACCATAGTTGAGTCATCCTGGAGGATCTAGAGATTCCTAGGGAGAACATATTATGAAAATCATGAATAATCAAATCTACAAAAGGTAAACCCACAAATATGAGGGGCTTATTATATTTTCAAATATAATAGTATCATCTTCCCAGCCTTTAATTTTGTCTATTAAACCCCCTTTTTTTTAATAAAAAAATCAGCCCACACACAATTGGGAGCAAGCCAGCCAGGATATCACTTATGCAAGATGCAGTCCAGAATTTTTTTTTCAGAACTAGAGTCCTGTAATTTTTGAAGACTATTCCTCTGAGTATAATATACCCTTAGACTAAAAGAAAATAGAGTAAGAAACAAACACATGCTTGGCCTGTAAGTCATACCTTCCAACATTTCAGTGATAAAAACCAGGTCAAACAACATCAAAGTGTGGTCAAAATGGGAAAGTTACTAATGAGGAAGAACATAGCTGCAGCATTTTTTTCTTCATCTCTTTTCTCCCCTTTCTAAGTTAATTGAGTGCAAATTACTCTTGCACATTAAACTCAGTTTGAAGGAATTTAAAATAGTTGAATCTGGGCAGGGGAAAGGAGCAAAAGAGAAAAACTGAGAGATTTTAAAAGCGGCTGAAGAAGTTGGATGACAGAAGATTAATCTGGATTGTTTTTGGCAAAACTGGAACAGTTGGAGGGCATTTAAGGGTGCTTCCATGCAGTTCCTATAATTTGGGAGAGGACGGGTTAAAAAGGGGGGTGTGACCTGATGACATGTGTGCTAAATGTGCACTCAGTCACAGCAACGGAGGGAAAACCCATCTCAAAAATGTCCTCCTTTATCCCTCTTCCGGGAGAAAAAAATCAGATTTTCCCATGACTATGTGGCTCTGCAATCCTGCAAAGTTCGGGATTCCCTTTTTACCTCTTGTGGAGACTGCTTCCCAGCCCGTCATGGTTTTTAAAAGCCCGAAACATGGACACACAGCTGATTTTCAGCTGGTTTCAAGACAGGAGAAGCAGAGAAACATTGGAGGTCTCTGAAAGTTATTTATTTATTTATTTATTTGCTATATATATAACCCACTCTTCTCACCCCGAAGGGGACTCAGAGCGACTTACAGATTATGGCAAAATTCAATGCCATATAATACATACAATAATAAATATAACATATCAAATTATAAAACAGTCAAAACATATAAATACAATAAAACAGATTAAAAACATAATTATAATATTAAATAAGCAATTTGGGAAGGAGGGAAAATTTCCCGCCGTTATGCACTGATGTGTATATGTGCACATAGGAATTTCTCCATCTTTGTATTAGGATATTCAAATGTGCACACAGCACATAGTTGAGTGATTTTTTAAAACTTCCACCGCATGTCCCTTGTCTACCCTCCGTTTTATCCCGAGACACAGAAGGTCTGTGAGAATGGTGGGGAAAGAAAGCCCAGGACTGACAGGTCTCTGTGGGGACCTGCTCTGAGGTCTCAGGTTTGTTTGTCCTGCATATTAATCTCACGTTTTGGCGCTGTCTGGAAGTGCCCTTAAAATAAAAGAGAACAGCAATGGTGATCTGGAAGTTTATACTGGTACATAGTAACCACCAAAATAAATTTACTCTCACCAAAACATTGATCAATATCACTACAGATGTTATGTCCTCAATATTTCTATTTGCTGGCAAAGAAAATGCAGTAAAACAAACATCAGTAATAGATTGTGCTACAGATTCTTATTTACTTTTGGTTTTCTTCTCTTTTTGCAGTTTTGTGTATAAAGTGCTACACGATGGTGAGATGAGCAACGTCATTGTGACAGAGCAGCCAGCCCGGATTGGCATTCTCCTGGACTATAATGCTGGACGACTTTTATTTTTCAATGCCGAAAGAGGGCAGGTCCTGTCTGCCATCAGGCACAAATTCAACCATCCTGCTCACCCAGCCTTTGTGTTGGAGCAGCCAGGAGTGCTTAACTTGCACACAGGAATGGAATTACCCGAGTTTGTGAAGCAAAGCTAAATTAAGCCTTTGTTTTGGTCATCTTCCCCTTCCACCATCCACCTAAAATACTAGAGTTTGATACCATGTGTTTGGATTGTCTTTTTATTTATTTTTATTTTTTGCCTTCCTCTGATTCACATCAGTGCTCAGAGACTCAAAGGCCTAAGCCAAGAACTCTAGTATCGTTTCCTTCCCCAAACAGATACCTACGTGCCAAATTTCCTGCACCATTTCTCAGATTAATTTTCATTCTTGGGGGAAAATGTTTGACAAGTCAATCAAGGAAGCTCTCCTTAGGAGCAAAAAATATATGAAAACACATGTAAAACAGCCAATCAAAACTAGCCCTAAGGATTCCCTGGATGGTGACTATTCTTGCTATTTCTGTCCACTGGAGCCATGTGCCTCAAAATACACAAAACTGTAAACAAGTTAAGCACGTAAGAACAGTGTCTAGATCAAAGCAAAAGAAAACCTGTCCCAGCAACCAGGTGTCCATGGGAGGTTCCCAAAGCAGGAGATGAATTCAAGAAGACTGCTTCCATTGTCCCAATAATGGCACAATGAATTTTATACATATTTATACAGAATTTATACAGATTGGGTATCCTTTATCCAGGAAATCAAAGTGCTCCAAAATCCAAATTTGTCCACATGGATGGCTGCAAAAGTGACACTTTTGTTTTCTGGTGGTTCAGTGTACACAAATTTTATTTCATGCACAAAATTAGTAAAAATATTATGTATAAAATTACCTTCAGGTTGTGTATTATTATTATTATTATTATTATTATTATTGCCCTGCTTTTTCCTCAGAACTGAGACTCAAAGCATTTAGAAAGCAATGCAAACAAAGTGTACAAAGGTAAATATTAAAATAGAATTAAACTTATACAATTATTAAAACAAATCTATTAAAACACAAGATAGGTAGATTTTCCTTAGTAGAAATAACAAATTAGTCAGGGATAGGGTGCCTTTTCATATTATATAATATCATGCTATGATTCTGCTTCAACAATGATGGCTGTATCCTATAGGTGCCTGGAATTTGCAGATTTGATAGCAGTGGTGGTGAAAGGAAGGCAAGGGCAGTGGGAAGGGGCTATGGCAGCCGGTCTTACAGTATAATCCAGTGGCAGTTCTCCCTCCATCCAACCCAGAGCCCTGCACAACACCTTCCCTTGTCTTTCTGACCTTTTCCTTCCAAGACAGCTGAGTGCTCAATGACCCTGCCAGCACAGGTATTTTTGTGCAAATGTTAAATATTGTTTGGAGAGTCTAGAGCAACATTTTTTGTTCCCAAACTTTTTTTGATCAGGGTCCACTTTGATTAGGGACCACTTTGACCAGGGACCACTTTGACCAGGGACCGTTCTCATCAGTACCAAAAGGGTTATGAATCATTTTTTGGTCAACTTTAAATTTGGTTTGGTTATTTGGGGTGCTGATTCAGAAAATTGCATTGGACAGACCACATCAGCTCTGGTTTCTGATATGCCATCCAGTAGTTGCCATCTCCTCACAGAAAACCATATTTATTAATCTAGTGCTGATGTGGTAGTAGTAATCTTCCATGGGTAGTCAGCTTCTCCCCTTCCAACATCCCTGTTGCCTCGGCACTATAAGAGGGTTTTGAGATTCCAGTCGCACTCGTTGCTACGTGGTTTTGAGGCAACAGTGGAGTAATAGTTAGGCTGTGAGCCATATTTTCGTTCTTGCAGACCACTGGTGATCCACGGACCACAAGTTAGGAGCCACTGGTCTAGAGATATTCATGGTTTTTTCTCAAAGTGGAGGGCTGAATAGTGTTATTTTTGCAATGTTCATAAATGCTTTCAAGTAATGCAAGGAGGCTAACCCAGCTACATCTGAAGCCTATTGAAGTTCATAGAAAATGCAAACTTTAATAGGAGTGGTCTGGCCTCAGTAATCCATAAAACCTGGGAGGGAAAATATAAAGCTGACTAAGGCCCTAACTACATTGTCACATAATCCAGTTTCAGAATGCAGATTAACTGCATTGAATTGGATTATATGGCAGTATAGATAGGGCCTAAGAGGCAGAACCCTTCATTTCTGATTCAAGAGACTGTAGATGCAGAAATTTTGTAGCATAGAGGCTATTCATCTGCAAGCCACTAGTAGTCTCTTTTCCAAGAAAGGTAAGAGGGTATCCTGGTTCCCAATGTGGGGCACAAGCCCCACAGGGGGGTAATTTGATTTTTAAAAGAAGCCATTCAAGAAAGTTATTAACAGTGCATTTTTTTGTATTTCTTATGGTTCTAGGGGCTCATACACAGTATATAAATATATATTGTGACATACACATTTTAAAAATTGAACTCGGAATGTACATGGTGGTCAACTGGTGACAATGGAGAGGAGGAAAGCTTGCCGATAGGAAGGAAGGAATGGAGAGAGCATAGAGAGAACTAGAGAGCACATGAGCACAGAAAAGTGAATCCACTTTCATTCCTAACAATGTTAAAAGAACACTTTTTAGTGTTCTTTTAACATTGCAAATTAAAAGAACATTGAGTGTTCTTTTAACATTGCAAATTATCCAAAATATATAAAATATTTGTGTTTTGCATATTAATGTAGCAACAACAATGTGAAAAAATACAAAACACAATTATTACTTTCATAGGTAAGTCAATATTTTGTATGAAAAAAATAAAAAAAGATTATCAACCACAAGAAAATTAACAGGTGACATTATATTCTCACATATTCTCACCAAATACACACAATGAAGTTGGACTCTTTAAGTTACCCTGAATTTGATGTAGATTACTCAAATCAATTGTGCCTCAAATATTACTACTGTCCACTTGATAGTTGTTCTGTTTCATTACTTGACTTTATCAAGCACGAAGAGTTTTCAGTAGCAAAAACCAGTATTTGTCAGGTTTGAGCATAGAAATCTCGGTGATCGGGCATTCGGACAACGTGGCCAGTCCAGCCGAGTTGATGGTGTAAGAGCATCGCTTCAGTGCTGGTAGTCTTTGCTTTTTCTAGCATGCTGACATCTGTTCGCCTGTCTTCCCAAGAGATTTGTAGAATTTTTCAGAGGCAATGCTGATGTAATCATTCCAGGAGTTGAGTATGAGGACAATAACTTTATAAACAAGCACCTTGGTACCTCTATGGATATCCCAATCCTCAAACACTCTCTGTTTCATTCGGAAAAATGCTGCACTCACAGTGTTGTATTTCAGTGTCAATGTTGACTTTTTTGGAAAGGTGGCTGCCAATGTAGCAGAAATGGTCAACATTTCTAATGTTACACAATTAACACATATTTATGGCATTGCAGAGGAATTGGCTGCCATTACCCATCTAAAACCCTCACTTTGAAATAGGGTCCCTTTGAGATGACATGTCAGTGGCCTTGTTGACTGATTGATTTTGGATCTTTTTAGAGTTTATGTTTCTAACAGGGCTAAACATTTAATTGGGTTTTAATGTATGCTTTTAATTGATATCCTTTTACTGTCTGTGCCACCTTACATCCCAACCTTGGAGGAGGGGGGAGCTGCTGCCTGCCTTCAAGTCGTTTCCAGCTCCATCTGGTGGTCTAGACTGTGATGATCAAAATTTCTGTCACAATTTCTTCTCACACCAAAGATTCAGGGAGAGAAATGTCAGTATATTGGGCTTTGATCCATAGAAGAACAAGCCTCTGTTGTTCACAACAGCTGCTGCCCTGTAAAGCAGGACTGGAGTATTTTATAAAGGTGGTAATCACGAATATGTAGGGGCCATGAAGGCAAATTGAAGCATAACTCTATAACATGCATACATAACTGTAGTAGTTAATTCCAGTCAAGGTCTTTTGCTAAATATAGAGGAGATGAAGGGATGGCAATCACATTTCTTGTCCTGGGCCCAGTGCCAGCTCTCCATGGTCCTTGTGGAGCTTAGAAACATTACTTTTTTGGAGTCCAGTTGTCCTCTTACTGCTGACTCTTTCTGGCAACTACCATACCTTTGGCATTTCTGTCTGCACTGCAGGACTCCGTTAAATATATTGCTCCTTTGCCTTGAGCTTGGTGTAAGAAATGGCAGCTTGTTAATATTCTACTTTGCAGCATTTCTTCTGTTTTGATGTAAACCAATCAGAACCAAATAACAAAAAGGTTAGCAGCTGTTGCATCTAGGAAGGTGTTTGTCTGTAATTAATTGGGGAAGCCCAGCAAATTAGTACACCTCTCCTTTAAATGATTGCTGTATTGATTTTGTGTTAAGTGGGTAGATATGATCTTCTGCAGTTTAGAAAAGAAGTAAACCTATCTCTTAGCAACTGAACCAAGGACTGATTGCTTGAAGGGAGATTTTTAGAAGAAGGAAGAGGGGAAAAGCACATGACTCGATTGCAGAAAGTCCAACATCTCTGAATATGCTTCTTGTATATGCATAATACCTTGAAATATTATGCCTCTGTTAACTGACAAGAAAAGAATAAAACCCCATGATCAAGACAGAGCAGAAATAACCAGATCTTTCAAGTTTTAAGATGGTTCCTGTCTTGCGTGTGTGTCCAAACTTGCCTTCTGTAATGTGCTCTCAACTGCAGTGCAGCGGTAATGGAAAGGATTAATGGCTGCAGTACAATAGGCTAGGAGAAAGTCACTGCAGAGAGCCACCTTAATGAGATGTTAATGAGGAGACTGGCAAATAAACAATAAATAAATAAATGTATGTATTATGTACTACTCATGCCAATCCACTCTATATATAGCAAAAGGGCACACAGACGTGATAGAACAGGAGTTTAATGAGAAGCAAATGAGAAGCAAAATGAGAAGTAAATAAAGATGTTTATTTTCAGTTTATTTACTTTAATCATGAATGAGGATGAGTAATGGAGGTGAATTGCCAATACACACATGGAATGCCAAATGGTACAATCAAGTTCCGAATCCCTTTTATTATCGTCGAAGACTTTCATGGCCGGAATCACTGGGAATCACCTCTGAGGATGCTTGCCACAGATGCAGGTGAAATGTCAGGAGAGAATGCTTCTAGAACATGGCCATACAACCCCAAAAACCTACAACAACTCTTTTATTATCTTCTTGGAATCATTTAACTAAGAAAATATGGCCTTCTCAGGGAAAAGATGGCTTTATTTCAATTTCCACATGGAACTCAATTTTTCTTATTTATTTATTTTCTGTTTCCACCTCTTTGTATCATTTCTTTTATAAAAGACTGGCATCAGGAGCCTTGAAACATCCAGTGTAGCATGTTATAGTTAGAAGTGTCTTTATAGAAATGAAACCCAGGTTTCTAAAATAATTCCCATTCTCATTTGTTTTTTAAGACTCTACATTTATAGACACATTACTGAAAAGCTTCTTACCACATTATGAATATAGAATAGTACCTTTTATTTCTGTGCTTGCAAACAAGCTTTATTCAATTGCACTTGACAAACAATGCTTGATTTTTTGAGTGTTATTTTGGTGTTGTTATTCTACATCTTTTCAGACAGTGACAGGTTTGTCTAAATAAGAAGAAGCAGGTCTTTTGCCTCGGGGTGCTTTCTGCTGGGTGCCACATGTGAAGTTTAAGATATATTTATCTTGATTGCACATTGGGCCCAAAAGACAGATTAAATTGCCTGTAAGCATTAAAGTAGCATGGTCTCTAGAACAGTGTACACAAATTGGTGGTCTATGGACCACTACTAATACATGAATCCTCCGCTGCCAGTCTGGAACGTTTCCAGGGGAGAAAGGAACAATGGTAACCAATGAGCAAATATACTTAACTTACTTACTTAGGCGATCCCTTGTTGTCCGAGTATGATGACCCTCCAAGTGTAGTGTCATGACGATGGATATGTAGGTGACTGTGGAGCCCCATTCTTGATCCACATGTTCTTCCACAGTGAGGACATCGGTTTTCAGGTGGAAGGCAGATCTGGTCAGGGTTGGCTTGACATGCCTTCCTCTAGTGACATTTCCCCATTTCACCCTCCATTTGTGCCTCTTCAAATTCTGCAGCACTGCTGCTCACAGCTGGCCTGCAGGTAGAACGCTTAAGGGCCAGGGCTTCCCAGTTCTCGGTGTCTATGCCACAGTTTTTAAGGTTAGCTTTAAGCACATCTTTAAATCTCTTTTCCTGTCCACCAACATTCCATTTTCCATTCTTGTGTTGGGAGTATAGTAACTGCTTTAGGAGATGGTGGTTGGGCATTTGGATGTGGCCAATCCAGAGGAGTTGATGGTATAGGAGCATCGCTTCAATGCTAGTGGCCTTTGCTACTTCCAACAGGCTCACATTGTCCACCTGAGTTTTCAAACAAGGCATTAAAGCCTTGTTAAAATGGGCATACATTGTTAAAATGGGCTTACATAAGGAGTTCTAATGGCACCAGAATAGAGGTGAATATGGATTTGGTTATTTCTTTATTCGGTTAGAATAAATATGTAACAGAAAATAACACTCACTTATAACATGGCATTATGTCTAGGCATGGGGGCTGGATCCAAATTCAGGTGTGTGCATCTGGCTCATGGAAGCAAACTTCTTTGCCCCTGTTTCCCAAAGCAGCTCTTCTACCTTCCTGAAAATGCTACCCAAAGAATCAGGGAATCCTGTTGGCAAATGTGGGAAGTGGAATCCCCAGAAATCAAACAGCTGCAGAAGACTCATCCAGTTGACAGGTTTTGGTCCGATAAAGGTAAAGGTTTCCACTGACATTAAGTTTAGTCGTGTCTGATTCTGGGGAGTGGTGCTCATCTCCATTTCTAAACCTTCAAGGTCATGTGGCCAGCATGACTGCGTAGAGAATGGTATACTCACATTTACATGTTTTCAAACTGCTAGGTTGATAGAAGCTGGGCCTAACAGCGTGAGGTCACTCTGCTCCATGGATTCGAACTGCCGACCTTTCGGTTAGCAAGTTCAGCAGCTCAGCAGTTTAACCCGCTGCGCCACCAGTGGGCCTATTGGTCCGATAGTAATTGATAATCAGGAAAAAAGGATACTGTCCCATAATGTTGGAGACAGAGAAGGAAGACCACATTATAGGTAGATTGATTCAGTGGAGCAGTCTGTTGATAGCATGGACTCAGGGAAGTCAGAGATTCACCAAGAAATCAACGCCAACATGATGGCAAATGACAAGCCTTTTCTTGCTGCCTGAAGGGACGACAAGCTAACAAGGTATCTTGTGCTCATTGCTAGATTTTTATATTCAAACTACATGGTTTGCGGAAAACCATGCGAAATTCAATGTGGCCCATCTATTCTAAGGAAATTTACAGCAAACTACCAGCCCCATCTGCTGACAATTAGTGAAATAGCACAGAACATATTTAGAGCTGACTAGTTTAAATCAATATAAAGTGAGGGCTCAGGCATGAATAAAGTGCTGATTTCACAGAAAACAATACATACTTTTTGAATATAAAAATCTGAAAAAACATGATCACTGTATGCAAAATCATTAGTTACTTGTTTCTGCTGACTTTGGCAATATCATTTCACTCCTTCCTATCAGAAAAGTGGCTTTAAAAAACCAATAAATAAAAACCAGAGTCAGCATATACATGGATCTGAAGTTCCACATGGCTGACACCTCCAGACTTTTGAGCTCTACAGTATATTTCTGAATACAATGATATTGTTGCATTTGACTACAGTGGAAGAGGAGGAGGGTAGGATCATTGATCCTTGTTTACTAAAGCAGGCATGTGCAAACTTTGGCCCTCCAGGTGTTTTGGACTTCAACTCCCATAATCCCTAATAGCAAGTAGGCTGTTAGTAGTTGTGGAAGTTAAAGTCCAAAACACCTGGAGCGCCAATGTTTGCCCATGCTTGTACTAAAGGATCCCACTCCTTTTCCATCACATGTACATCAACAGAAACCTGGTTAAATAACCCACTGGCAACTATTGGTGTTATTGAAAACCATTTTGGATGAATATCCACAAAAAAGCAATATCTTTATTGGCCAACCAAAACTCAGAAAATACATAATATAAGCTTACAAAGTTTCACTGGTTTTCTATACAGATAAATATGCTAAAATCATACATATGTGGCAATGTCAGTCACAGGCCTACATTTTGTGTCAGATGCTATTTCTGTTTTCAGTTGAGATGGGAGAAGATGCGATGTGGGAGTGGAAGGAGGTGGTTGAGTTGTGATGTGTCTCCAGAGTGGGTGGGGGGCGTGCTACTGCTGTAAAAGCAGCTGCCACAGCCCTTCCCACTGCCCTTGCCCCGCTTCCCACTGCCACTGCCACCCCACCTGCCCACCCACGTGGTCTTCTTCCCTCCTTCCACCTACCCTAGAGATCTGGGCATTACCTGCCTATTCAAACAAATGAGTTATTGTGAGAGGGAACATGCACTCAGGTGGCTCCAACCACCCCACCAGTTGAAGTACTTTTAGTGTGTTTTAAGTGTGGTTTGGGAGTCTAGAAGTAATCATGGTTTTCCCTGTTTTGTGCTGATCCTGTACTCCTAACCATTATGAAGGTAGAAGGCTGACTGTAATGTCCTGGCTTTCATGATGCCCCAAATCAGCAGCCTAAGGTGACTTCTCCACTCTACCCAATAAGAGTGTCAGTCCTGATTCTGGGTAGGTGTGTATAGGATTATGCTGTTATATCTTCTCCTGTTCTAACCAGATCTCTCTATTGTTGTCACTATGTTCCTCAATCTTATGAAAGTGTTTTGAGCAAACACTTATCTTTGCCTTCATCTGAGGCTGAATTTAATTTTCCCAAGGTCAATAAGTGGGTTTCCATAGCTGAATGGAAATTGAATCTCTGGTCTCCCAATGTCCTAGTCCAACATTCAAATCAGTAACCATTCTGACATTTCTGTCTCTACATACCTGAATATAAATAGCTTGTTCTGGTAGTTCTAGTGTGTGTATAGAAATTGGCTTTGCTGCATCAGTCAGCCAAGATGGTTGCTCTAGTAATTTCCACCCACAAAGCACTTGTGTGGCATTTCTAGGCTGGGACGTCAAAGTAAATGATATGAACCTCTATGAGTCACACACAAGATGCTACTTCTCTCCATATAGCCTCTGGTGCTCCAAGTTAGTTCAGTAGAGGTGACATCTGATTTTCTTCCTAGTCCTTTGCTCTGGGAACGAAGGACTAATTGGCTTCTCACTGTGGAACAGAGCCGGTAAAATTCCCAAGTATATAACAATTCATTCCTTTGTATATAGTTCTTCTAAACAAAAAAAACCAACCCAGCTGTATAATAAACATACTGTAATGTTTTGGCAAAACCGAACACACAAATTTTGCATGTCCCTTGCTCACCTAAAGAGCCCACTTAGCAACATAACCCTACTTCTGGAAACAAAAAAAAGGCCACTTCTGGTACTTTTCTTTCATCTAGGAAAATATGTACAATAGACATTATTACAAATGGGTTGTCCAGAAATTAAGAAGTTTAAAACAGGAAAATTAAAGAAAAAGAAAGGGCAAATTTATGATAAAATGCATAATTACAATAGATTTGACTACATAATTGAACTTCATGTTGTAGAAAACCAACCTACCTTTCTTCCTTTCTCTCTATCATTCATTCTCTCCTTGGAAGAGGATTTTCTATTATGGTAGTTTTTAACTTATCTATCTGGAGGACTGCTGGGAGTTACAGTCCAGGAATAGGAAACTGGAAATATGCACTGTATTGTCATTTAGCTTTTTTGGATTTTAAGTCCTTTCCACGTTTTTTTTTTTGGGGGGGGAGGTTATGAGTGATAAGTCACTCATTGGTCTGTTAAGGGAGTAGTGTCCAAATTTTGAGTTATGTTAATCCCACAAATGTACATGACATTTTTATTTATTTATTTATTTTTATTGAGCTTTGCTTTAGGGTCTTATGCATTCACATATTTTCCCCATCTCTCCAAATTTGATGATGCTTTGTGAACAACTTTTAATTAATATTTGATGCCCTTTACCGTTTTAAATCTTGAATAAAATCTCGGTGGTCTGAGGCAACAAAAGATATTTAAAGACGGCCCATGGTAAAGAAAAGATTAAGAACTGTTGCTCTATTAGTTGAGATAGTAATGTTCCTTCTGCTATTTCTTTATCCAGAATTACTCATTTACATATTTTCATTGGGCTAATTCCAATGTTAAGCTCAACTAGTTCAGACCCATTGAAATGAAAAGACTTTAATCACTACAGTTGGACTTCTTTGGTTGGGATGAACACTGGCTTTAGTCCACACTTCTGCACATTATTAACAAAGAATTTTTGATAGTTTCATTTGATTAAATGTTGTGACTTTTCTGTTAGCAATTCTCTTTCCCAGAAGCAATGCTCACAGGGATGAGGGAAATATTAAATCACTAATCTGGATATATATGCTTTGATTTCACAGCCAAATTCTACTAAGCATAAGTTAATTTAATTTATAAGTATTTAATTCACTGGAGTTTACTCTTTAGTAAGTGTGCACAGAACTAGAGCCACAGAATGAAGTCCTATGCAAGTTTACACAGAAATAATTTCCTTTGAATTTAATGCGACTAGTACCTTTTAAGAACCTCATCACACTAGAGCAGGCCTGGGCTAACTTGGGCCCTCCAGGTGTTTTGGACTTCAACTCCCACAATTCCTAACAGCCTTGAGACCCTTCCTTTTCCCCCTCAGCCACTTAAGTGTTAGGAATTGTGGGAGTTGAAGTCCAAAACACCTGGAGGGCCAAAGTTTGCCTAGGCCTGCACTAGAGGGTCTATCCTCTTTAAATCTTGTTCTGTATCTTCATTGTAAACTGCTATTTTATCTCCTTTGTCTCTGTAAGTATATGTGTACACATACACACACATACCATTTCACATGGAAAATACAGATCTATAGACACAGCTACAACTGTGGATAATACAAAAAAAAAAATAAACCATTTGGATTGAAATTTTAGAAGCCTCTTCTTATCCACAGGAAATACATATATCATGGCAATGGAGTCTGTGGATTTTGCACTAAGTGAGCTTTCACTTGGTCATCAGACATAGCCTTGTTCATATAAAGTTCAAGATCTAACCATGGCACAGCTTCTCCTTTTGCTTCTGTTCCATAGTTTCTTTGACAGGGCTTCAATTAGATGAACCAGTGGGAGACACCTCTGTTTCCACAGTTTCCTGTTTTCACCTGCAATCCAGGTGAAATCCCTCCACCCCGTCCCGTACCTTAGGCTTTGCCTTCCAGCTACAGGTAGACCAACTCGGTTGCTTCCACTATGTCAGCTATTGCTGCTATTGCAATGTAAACTGATAGAAAGGTAGGTAATGATAGTGTGCATAATCAAAATTTGGTTGAGCTAGTGCTTGTTGTTCTGGGGGGGGGGGGGGGACTCTAATTTTTGCTTCTCGTATACTTGACTTTTGGATTTGGTTAACCAGTTAAAATTCATGAGTAAATCAAGTTTTTGTTTTGACCTGAAATTTGGGGGGGGTGGTGGTGGTTTGAACCCCTAAACTGCCCCTTTGGTTATGGATTTGGTCACATGGGAGTTAATGCCACTGTTTGGGATCATCCACCAAGCAGACTCTCTCCTGTGTCCTCACCAAACGCGAGGTGGTGGGATTGTAAGGAAGGATTTTTAAACTCTGGTAAACACATATGAAGAGAGACCATCTTTTGGATAATATGGATTGGAGCTACTACTGCAAAATCAATGATCTGTAAGAATTGGCTTCATGTTGATTTGCACTTAAAATTGTACCCAAACGTGCCCTGATTACAAAAAGTTCTGCATTAACAGAGGAATAAAAAGTTGTGGCAATTGACACAGTATCTTTATAGAGTAGGAAAAACACACATGATAAGAGCCTGGAAAAATTACTTTTTGGATTACATCACCCAGAAGCTTCCTGTCAAGATTCATGTATTGATGATGTAATCTGAATGTAACTTTTCCAAATTCTTATCATGATTTATTCTTCTCCCATGAGCATTTCAAGTGATTCACTCTGAATCTCATCCCACACACCACAAGCTGAGTCAGCCACTAAGGAACAAGCCAAAGCATTCGAGTAAAGGGGAACAAGGATCCGGGGAAGATAATGATTCTGTGAAGGCCGTACCTGCAGAATGATTCAGAAAAGTGACGTGGAAAGAAAGTAAATACAGAAAACATAAAAGTGGGAGGGATATAAAAATAGAGAGGTAAAACTGAAGGATAAACCTACACAAAGAATGAGAAACCAGGGGAATAAAAAGGTTATGAAATAAGACAAGTGTGTGACAGGGAAATAAGCGATGTTTGGTTTTTGTTCCCAAACAAAATGTTTTTCTCTCTCTTGAAATGACAGGTAATCTCAAAACACAATGCATTTTGTACACCTGATTTAATTGGTTATTTATATACAGGTTCAAAAGCAATAATATATAGCTCAACTCACTGAGAACTCAGCCTCACTGAAATCAATCAAGTTTCCTACTGAGTTTGCAGGTATTGGACTTCATCCTCATAGTGTAATTCTGGCCATGCTGGCAAGGGATTCTTAGGGCTGCAATAATAAAACTGTTTCGGAGTACAGTTTACCCACATTTTATGGTTTGAAAATACTAAATGCAGCAACATCTCTGAGTAATGTACCCACAAAGGATCCATTTTCATATCCTTTGCAGGAATGGGATAAACAGAATCTTAAACAATCAGTATTTTGGTGGCGCAGCAGGTTAAACCACTCAGCTACTGAACTGGCTGACCATAAGATTGGTGGTTGGAATCCGGGGAGCGGGGTGAGCTCCCGCTGTTATGCCCAGCTTTTGCCAACCTAGCAGTTCAAAAACATGCAAATGTCAGTAGATCAATAGGTACCGCTTCTGCGGGAAGGTAACTGTTCTCCATGCAGTCTTGCTAGCCACATGACCTTGAAGGTGTCAACGGACAATGCCGGCTCCTCAGCTTAGAAATGGAGATGAGCACCACTCCCCAGGGTTGGACACAACTAGACTTTACTATCCTGTTGGTTGTTTTCAACTAGAGTAAACCCATTCAATCAATTGTCGTATAATACATCAGTGTGTAGATAAATCCCATTGATTCCATGGGTCTACTCTAATCAAGACTAGTAACTTGATTCAGGCTGGAGTTTCTAAAGATTTATTGGGAGGGAAAGGCAACACTACATGTGTAACAGCAATATGGATGCATTATGCCTACTTTTCATATACAGTAAGGCCCCCATAACTGTGATGGCGCAAGTGGCACCACCTATGTATAGAACTGTTAGTTGTAAGATTTAAACTGTTGTATCATGCTTAATCCTGCCCCTTTTTACCCTGCTTATGTATAGTTGTATGGATTGGTTGCTTGTAGCTGTCAATCAGTACTGTTTGGCTCCACCTCTTCCTGCAAGAGGGGAGAACTTCCCTTTTCTTTTCATTCTGCCATCAGAGTTTGTACCAGATGGACGTGAGTAAGAGACCTGACTCTAAAGGACTCTGATTTAAGTTACCTCTTAGCACCAGTTCTGAGGTTTTTTACCCCTGGGACTCATGCTTTATGTCCAGATAGTCCTGGACAATTATTGAGGAGACCCAGGCGCCCTCAAGCCGGTTCTTTTGGCACCAAAGGAAGATCCTGAATCTTCAAAACATAGGCCATCTGAACTGGGGTTGTGGTTTGCTCCGGCATTCACAGCCATTGAGGAAAGAGGAAACTTGGTGAGGCTTCTCAGCTTCAAACCCCTTGGACCCAGGACTAATTGAGACTGTAACGTATGTTTTCCTTCACCCTTCTAAAGTTTTCAAGCTCATTGCTTTGAAGAAATGACTTTGTGATAAATAAAACTTATCTTGAGCTATTTACAGCGTTTTGGCTTTTTGGGAGTTCCAGTTTTCTATAGGAGGGCAAGAAACAATCCCCTGGGGGAAAGATGTCCATCCCTCCTTTATTGAGAGTAATAGCCCCCAGGCGCAACGGCACAATAACTGTAGAACCCATATCTACGGTTTCGCTTACTCACTGCCAGGAAAAAAAATTATCTCTAGGTAACTTCAGGCCTCTATCACCGGCACAATAACTGTAGAACCCATATCTATGGTTTCGCTTACTCACTGCCAGGAAAAATTGATATCTCTAGGTAACTTCAGGCCTCTATCACGACTCTATGGTATGTTGTGCCCAGAAGTCAGATTATTTAATAGCATTCAGTCATATCTGCAGTTTCATGTAACCATGGTCTGGCTGGGAACGTATCCTCCATGCATACAGAAATAATAATAATAATAATAATAATAATAATAATAATAACAACAACAACAACACTTTATTTATATCCCACCCTTCTCACCCCAAAGGGGACTCAGGGCGGATCACAGTACACATACACGGCAAACATTCAATGCCAGTTTGCATAGACAATACACAGACAGACAGAACAGAAGGAAGTGTGTTGTTTCGACTCAGTGTCTAGCTGTTTTGGTACCGTGTAAGGTTGGGCTCGAGTCCAGCCACAGGGGGTGTTGTTGCTTCATCCTCTATGACGAAGAGCTACCAGGACTTCCTCATTCAATTTGGTGGCCCAGCATTTTCTGATCATCTTTCTTTATGGCATCGTAAAACACCTCCCCTGCTTTTAGCGGTACCTAATGTCTCTAATTACAGCTAAAGGTATTTTTTATTTCTTAGGTAAATAGTGAGCAGGGCTGACAGTCAGGTGCTCATGCTGACCCGGGGCTTCGAACTTGCAACCTTTCGGTTAATAGATCTTATAGTTGCTGGTGATTTACCAGCTGTTCTAAACCTCCATTACTATACTTTATAAAACAGCTTAAATAATATTCTATGCCTCAAAATAAGAACCAGTGTGATTCAGGGGACTTGTGCTGAAGAGATATAATTTAATTTTCTCGTGTTTTAAAGCCTGTATTTCTGTTGGTAAAAGATATATATGGAGAGGGGGGGGGGGGGTTATTGTCTGCCTTGCACTGGTTTCAAAGTGGCACAATAATAGGAAATAATGTGTGTCCTGGGAAAAATTATGGGTCAAGTCATGCCAATGCAAATTCAGATAGACGTGGCTATCACATAGAGAAAAACTGAGAAAATGCAAGAGGTAGGGGAAAACCTACTAGCCTCTCAAGTTTAAAGACAGCAAATCTAGATTTCCTTTCCATTTCTTGAGTTTTATTGACATAACACTCAAAGGAAAAACAAAATATCTGAAGTGACCAGGGCTGGAGTCATGAGAAGTTTCTGCTACCATTTATCCCATCTCCTGGTAACAAGCGCAGCTGCCTGATCCCTGAAATGTGCTTTGATTGTAAACTATGCCTGCCATTAACTCAGTGGCGTCCCATTTGCCACAAAACATTACAATGTAGATGATAGAGTAGCTGCTTTTTAAAAGGCTGCCACAGGAAATTGGCATTGACCACAATCCTAAATGTAGATCCCACAGCTTTTAAACAATGGCAAGATGAATAATGTGCTCAGTTAGAAGGCTTATTGGCTTGTCACTTAGATAAGACCACCGCGAGGCAGGAAGAACGACTGTTTTAATAATAAATGATGTTTTCTATGGGTTGAGTTCAAAACAATGGTTCCAAGATCTCATTCTGGTCAAACCTCAAAACATGTTTGGATTTTAACAAATTGCAATCTTTCCCTGTGGTTATTTCTGAAAAGCACAATTCTATTGTAATGGTGGCTACCCAAATACCATATACAGCAGACTCTCAGTTAACCAGAACTCTCTCAAGCAACTGGAAAAACGTTGAAGAAATAATACTTTAAATGCACAAAACTGTTTTCATAATACAGTAAAACTGAAATAATACTTTAAATGCACAAAGCTGTTTTCATAATACAGTAAAACTATGTTGCATTAATCAAATAAATAAATAAATATTTATACATTAAGTTAAATTTGTCATTATTTGTCTTAATTTGCTTTTAATTACTGTATTTCTACATTCATATCAAATCAATACAGAGTTTATGGTATGGAATGGGATATAGTATTAGTTAGGCCTATTTATTAATAGTAATTATTAAGCAACCAGAAAATAATTTATCCAACATCTACCAATCCCCATGGGTACTGGTTAACTGAGGCTCCATCAATACAGATTATCTAATCCAGTTTATATACTCCAGTTTAAAGCAGATATTCTGCATTCAGAAACTGGATTATATGGTTAGTGTAGATGTGGCCTGAGGCCCCTTATACACTGCCATATGAAATCCAGATTATCTGCTTTGAATGGGAATAAAACACAATATAAGCACCAAAATCTCTGCCTTTGGATACTGGTGCAGTAGCACAACAGAGAAGGAATTTTGAGAGAACATATAAACCATATTTAAAAACTTATAAATCAGCAGAATCTTGTACATCTTCTTAGGAATTTATAAACAGAAAAACAAACATATAACACACGCATCATGGTTCATTCTTCCTATACTAAATAATTGCTTATCCTTACAACTAAACCCGGCCAAAGAGGTAGACAAGGTATAAAAATCTAGCTGCACACAGTCACTTGCTTTTTTAATGGGCCTCTTAACTGGGATATAGAGGATGTTGGGCTGGAGAGGGCATATTAATTACAACTTGGAACACGTGTGAGCATCTAAGGTATAATTAATGTTCTTTTAAGTTGTATCAGCCCAACATTTCACTAAGCAGCTGTTTTCATTGGAGCTATACTTCATGATAATGTTAAAAACATGTGTTTTCATCCTGTGTGTCCTAACCACTGCCACCACCACACAACCAACTCACATCAATTTTCTTCAATAACTTGGATTGTAGCTTTGGAAAAAGGGCTTGGATATAAAAAGGAATCGGGAGGCCCAGTTCAAAGCACCAGCTTCTCAAAAGTTGTCTCCGATATGTTTCAAAAAGACAAGTGTGGGTGGAGATCTACAAAACATAGATGTAAGAAATGCCAAAATCTCAAACCACTGACCAAACTAATTTATAGTGTGTAACTCGGTATCTGTTGAACATCCATCTTTCTTTACTATTGTAATGCCTGAAGGCAGGAGCTTTTGCTTAATAGATTATTTGATATTTTTAAAAGCAGGATGTAAATCACAAGTAAGAACCCTTCCACGCAGCCCTATATCCTAGAATATCAAGGCAGAAAATCCCACAATAACTGCTTTGAACTGGGTTATCTGAAACCACACTCAGATAATGTGGGATTTTCTGCTGGGATATTCTGGGATATAGGGCTGTGGGGAAGGGCCCTAAGAGAAGTGCAGCTTTTTGTGGCCCACATGACTCCCCAGATTTTCAGAAGCTGTCTGGTCCCCTGATAGAATTAAAAGAATTTTTTGCTCTAAAATACCTACACCCCCACCCCCACCCCCCACCCCCCGCATGCACCAATTTAGACCCTAGAGAAGGATGTTATTTCAATTCACTTCTCATATATTAAGAAAACATATTTTCCCTTTACAAAGCACCTTGTAGAAGTGGTGCATCAAGGGTTGAAGCTCTCCAAGGTTTTCTGGGGGACCAATGTGCCCCACTAGTCTTCCCCAATTGCCCCAATTAGACTATGAGGAGAAGACTCTCCCACTGAATGGAAGGAATTGGAAGTACCGTGGTTATTGTTGTGTGCCTTCAAGTCATTTCTTGTTCAGAGTGTGTCTGTCCTTGCCTTCATCTGAAGCTGAGTGCGACTTGCCCAAAGTCACTTAGGCTGTTGTGGATAGCTTGGAAAGCGAGGATGAGGATGAGGAGATGCTGCTGCAAGGCTCAGTGGTTGAGATTTTATTTTATTTATTTTTATTTATTTATTGTGTCAGGGGCAACCAGACCATTGTATTACATTTCTAACAGAACAAAACAAACAAACAGACAAAACACAAAGTTTGCAAGCTTGGTAGTTGATTAAGAAGCAACCAGAAGTGGTTGATATGGAGCCAAGCAGCTCCCTCAGCTGAACTTTGAAACAGCACCCAAGGAAGGGACTATTACTTCTCAGCCTGCAGAACAAGTGCAAGCAAATTCATCAGAGCAGGCTTAGGAAGAGTTAACTGTTCCATCTTTTGTGGACCTGCAAAGAGAGAGGTCTCCGGTGCACAGATCCTTGAGATTAGCTTAGAAGTGAATCATCAGCAGGCAACACCTGTGAAGTTAGGCTGTCAGGAGCTGAAGGGTGGCACCTTGTTGCTGGTTGAAATGTCAGTTTTAGAAGCTATGACCTCAGACTCTTGCTATCTTATATTCATGAACTCTGGACTTTCCCCTTGAACCTCGGCTACAGATTCTGATTCTTTGTAACTCTGGACTCTGATATTTCAGCTTATGACCCTAGAACGGACATTTGGCTTCTCTGTTGTGTTGCCCTGTTAATGTTTGCCTCTCTGTTGGACTATTGGCTCGACCAATGCTGAAGTCATTACACCATGCTGCCTATTTATTTATTTACAGCATTTTTATCCTACACTTTTCAGCCTGAAGGCAACTCAGGACAGCATACAGCTTGGCAACAATTAGATGCCACTACATACATAAATATCAATTAAAAATATTTAATATCACATAATAAAAATCCATATAAAACCAATTAAAACTATATAATCCATGTCTTCCAGTTCAACTCCTTATCCATTTGCATCGTCCAAGCCGTTCCGTGTTCATTATTTCACCATACTGTGTTTATTTAATTACACTGCGTTTCCAAAAGCTTGCTCAAAGAGCCAGGTTTTTACTCTTTTCCGAAACTTCAGGAGGGGGGGGGGGCGATCTAATATCCCTAGGAAGGGAGTTCCACAGCTGAGGGGCCACCACTGAAAAGGCCCTGTCTCTCATCCCCACTAAGTGCGCTTGCAAGGAAGGCGGGATGGAGAGCAGGGCCTCCCCAGGCGATCTTAAATTCCTGGATGGTTCATAAGGAAAGATACATTCGGACAGGTAAGCTGGGCAGGAACCGTTTCGGGCTTTATAGGCTATAGTGAGGGGAAGTGGCTTGGGCTTTATTTATTGTTACACTGCAATTTTATACATGCCTACTCAGAAGGAAATTATATTGGAAATTCATTGTGTCTTACAGAGTCTACTTGAACATTAGAAGGAACTTCCTGTTAGAGCTGGGTGGCCCTTGGGATCTTTCCAACTCTGACTGCATGACTCCCTGGGGAATGTGTTAACCAAAACCCACGTTTTTGAACTCTGATTTGACGCAGGAAAGAAGGAGTGTTAGTGTTAAGGAGAATCACATAGCTCATGTTCACAGAGCACCATTCCTAACCATTTTCTGTGTTTATTCAATGACATAATAGGGAAACAGATGTGTGGATTATGTGCTTCTCAGAGTTGAGAAGGCACGATTCAGATTTTGGCATTTCATACAATCCTTTGGCAACTGATATGTGGGTCAGGCAGGGGGGAGATGTGTTGAAAAACCACCATGTTGTGGCTCTTTATGACTAACTGGTCATCTATCTATCTGCATGCTACTGGGTAGATTCAGTTTTTAGCATGGCATTAGCTTTCTTTCATTTTTTCCCTCCCTCAAATATACCTCTCAGTTCAATAAAGCGGTAATATCACACAGCTACTTGTTTTCAAATACCTCAATACAGTGGAGAACACAGTCTCGAAGAGTGGAAGGGAGGGGACATAAAATTAAGAGGGACATAACCACGGCAGGGTAAATAAAACCCATCTGGCATACAGAATGCCAGTGTTGGAGATATGAAAAGACGAAGTTAAATGGTGATAAAAGCTTCTCTTTTTTTTTTACTCTTTATAGCACATGTCAGTTAGAATATTTATAGAAACCTCTGAATCCTGAAATGATTGCTGAAGAACACAGCAAAACACCTTTTTTTTTTTCTTCTGGAAACTTAAGAAAATTTCTATAAGAAAATAATGAGTATCAGCCACAAAAATAAAATCCTTTCAAATGCCACATCTGTTTTTTTCTCAACCTTGGAAGGAGTGCAGAAAAAAGCAGCACCCAATCCTTAGAAATGTTCACAAATGTAGATAATAAATTTGTGAACATTTTTGGTTTAATAAAGAAATTAAACCAAAAACTTGGTAAAATGTGTATTCCATTCCAAACACCTATCTTTAGGATCACTTTTTTCTGACAATTCATAGAATCATAGAGTTGGAAGAGACTTCATGGGCCATTCAGTCCAACCCCCTGCCAAGAAGCAGGAATATTGCATTCAAAGCACCCCTGACAGATGGCCATCCAGCCTCTGTTTAAAAGCTTCCAAAAAAGGAGCCTCCACCACACTCCGGGGCAGAGAGTTGCACTGCTAAAGTCTAAATTCCTAAAGTCTCCAAACTGCTAATTACAGCAAAGTGAATAAATTCTGGCACAATGTGATAAAATAAATGTAGAGAAAAAGTTGGTTTATTAGAGGTGTTCATATATAATTATCTTTAAGTGTAAGTAAGGCACTGAGTGTATCGGGGTAGGATATTGGTCACAAAAATCTGACTCAGATAGGTAGTGTGGGAAGTGTAGTCTGTAGGAAGGGAGATGTCTAAAACCTGATTTCTCACAAAAATTGCCACCCACAGAAGGTGCCTCCATCCAAATGTTCCGTGTCCTTGATCCTCTGAGTAGTGTTGGGGGGCTGTTATGAACATACCTAAAAATAAATCCAGCTCACTGGGATTTTAAGGTTTGTTTTAAGGTATTCACTGATACACTTTGCATCAGAGAATAGAATAGCAAGCAGTAAGTATACAAGACACATTACACTGGTCACCCCCCCCCCCACCCCCTAAATTTCTTGGTATCTTGGTTTTTAAGACCTTTTCCTGGGGTTATTTGGGGCACTGATTCAGAAAGTTGCACTGGATAGGCTGCATCAGCTCTCATTTCTTAGATATGGTTATCATAATTTTCTATGGGCGAGCAAATGAAGACTGGTGTGTCTTCTGGTATGAATTCTGTATCTCAAAAACTAGAGCTGATAGGCAAAAACTGGTGCCATTTTTGGAATCAGCACGTCAAATAGAAACAGCTCTTACATTTGAGGTGCCAAAATGTGTGTTGGCCAGTGTTACACCAACACAGTACCAGGAAGTGGCTTGTCCTTCTATGGAGAAAGTAGCAAGGAAAGCATCCAACATCAAATCTATCCATTTCACCATGAAAGACATGGCACATAAAATAAACAGTATAAAAAAGAGTGAAGGAGGGGGAGAGGAATCGAGTGGTAGCTTTATGGACTTTATCACACAAGGCAGGCAAACAGGTTTTGCACCTGGATCATCATGTCATGGTTCATATCACACAATGCTATTTGCATCCCACTACTGGTTTACTTCCCTCCCCATGTGATTCTCTCATCCTTAGCTATTAGTGGGTAAAACATATCAATAGTTTCCAATCCCATGACATTCCCTACCTTGGGTCCAATTCAACTCAGTGCTGGCATTCTAACAGTAAAGTGACATGAGAAAGCAGGATTCACCACTTCTCCCAGCTTCCCCTGGCTATTCCCAAGCTGGTTGTTTTGTTTCCATTTTATACTTTATATTTATATTTGCCTTTTTGCTTTGTTTTAAATGCTGGATTTCAGTCATTATCCTAAAATAAATAAATAAATAAAGGAACCACAGAGTGCAGGAGGGCATGGTTAGGGAGAGCATGTAGAAGCATGTATTTAAAATGGCAAATTGGTGCAATTGTGCTAATAAAGAGTGGAGCGGCATTAAAAGTAATCGAACAGGTATGTTGTTGTAGTTCAGGCTTTGATTGTGCCTACATCTGATTTCTCTGGGGATTCTGGGCCTGGTAATAATTCTGATGACACTGGGGATTCTGGGTCTGCAAGTCAACAGGAAGGCCAGCAAGAGAGTTTAAGCCCTGAAAATGAGCGGTCTTTGTCTGAAGGCCACATTCCTGAAAGGCAGTTTGCTAGAGAAGCAAGGTCACAAACAGATCTGAGCTCCGAGAATGAAAATGAAAGTCCAGGTGGACAGACTAATGCACAGTTAGATATTTTATGTTCTGTCAACATAGGGCTTCTCAGGAGAGTGTACAAAGGTCAAGACGATTGTTAGCGAAGAAGTCCTTATCAATTTCCCAAGAGAGAAGGCATTATTATCTCTCTATATTAGTCCAGGGAATATTGGTGACTGAGTATAGATCTATTGTCAAGTCAAGGGATTTCTAGTTCCATGTTCCCTTTTGCTTATGTCTCGTGATTCCAAGTTTTGAAGACTGTTCCTGAATCTCATGTTTTGGGTTTATTCTGCTTTTACATTCCTGGTTTGTGATGCTACTCCTGTGTTTTGATTTATGTGGATTATTCCTGGTATTCGGACTTTGGTTTTTTTAATACTATTTTGCTGAATTGCTCTCTCTATATATTTTACCTTGGCATGGAGTGTGTGCTAAGTATAGAGGTGGTTCCCAGCCTTCAGGTGCAACATAGGTATTGTGCTGGTACAGCTGTGCCAGAAGCTAAATGTTCTTTTTCTATGTATGGTTAGTTGCACGTGTTTCTGTTAGCCAGGCTTTTTGCAGTTAAGCAGCTTCCCCCAGGCTGCAGTCATTGGCTAGCAGCCTGCCTATCATCGTTGGGGCTTTTGGAACTGCCCCCTTCCCCAGGTTCAGGAGGGAAAGGGGGACAGTTTGTTCAGTCTTACAGTTTGAAGCCCAACTACAGGACGTGTGAGTTTTTCCCTCCTGTAGAAAAGCTTCGTTTCTTACAAGCTTGGCTGGGGAAGATAATTCTCATAACTTTACTAAGAAATACAGCACAGCCCTTGTTAAAGAAACAGATCCACAGCATTCGTGGAAAAAATCCAAAGGACTCCAGCTAGAAAATCTTCAGAGTTTTAGCCAGTAAGGTCTACTCGAGTACCCATAAAGCAAATTGGAACCGGGAATAGGGCCCCATGCCAGCTAAGCCTAAAAGACAGATTGCCCAGGGAGGGGTCAAAAGGATTTCCCTCATAGAAGAAAGAAACAGTTCATGAAGCTAGTTGCCTGTCCATTGTGGACAAGTTAAGAAATATTTGGTTGATTTGTTGAAGATCTAAGAAGTATTTGACTGATTTGTTGTATCAATAAAGAACTTTGTTCAACTTTCCAAGCTTCTAAAGGCTTTGTATAGGGAAATTCATTGGGCCTCTCAGCCGAGGCACCCCGGCATCCCGCTGGGCACATAAAGATCACGTCCTGTTAATAGACAATTGCTACAGGCCCAGCATGTGACAGCACAGGTATCCATTATACACTAAGGCAACTGTAGTAGAATGGCAGATTAGTGTGATAAAGGTATTCAACTAAATTATTTTACCATAAGATTTTTTGTGGATTTCAATCCACTTATTTGAATGTACTGGTGATCACCTTTTAATATTATTTATTTATTTATTTTAAAATAGTGAAACAGACTAACGTGGGTGGCTAGTTGTTTGGAAACTGCCACAAGGAATTAAATAGAATACACAGTTTGGAGGGGAATGGCATTTTAATGATGATTGTGTCTTAAAGCCCAACATGCGCCACATTTAGCATGAAAAACCTCTTGCAAATCGAGTCTTTGTTTGAACTAAAAAAAAGTGCAATGATAAACATTTAGCACTTTGGAGAAGTGTGTCAGTGGCGGAAGAATTTGGACTCATCAATACAATGAAGTAATTTGGTACCTTGCCTGATTGAAATGTGAAGCTAGAGTCCAAAAAGCATTTAGGTATAAAAGCTTTAAGTATTCAGCTGAATTGGACCAAGAGCCAGGACGCTGAATATTAAAACAGCATAGAGTCTACAGCTGGGATAGCAGGAATTCAATATGTCAAGCCATCTGCATAGCCACATCTTGCATATATACTTTGCACAAATAGAGGCTTTAAAAACCATAACTGTGAAAAGCCATTGCCAGAAAAAGGTTAGAGAAATAGCCTGTAAGCATTTGTCACTGCAGCGCCAAGAGCAATAAAAAGTGAATCATTGAAGACACATACCTGAATATATCTGGGAAATTACTTGAACAACTCTAACAAAATTTTAAAGCAATTATGAATGTTATAATAGAAAAGTAGATAGTATTTATTAGAATATGGGTTTACACATTCTTTTCCGATTTTCTCTCTTTGAGAAAACAAACCAACAGGATTATAGCTTGCTCTTGAAGTCTAAGCTGCAAGATTTCTAGGAATTCATTTTTCATCTATCAAGGCAAAAATACTTTTCTCTCTATGTCCAAATCACATTTCATTACACTAGCATTACGAACCCATCAGGCACAAAAGTTATTCTATACAACTGAACAATCTGATGAAAGATTAATGAAATATAGCAGAAATATATGTTTGCTAACAGCCATATTTTGTAATTAAACGCCTTTCTTCCCAACTAATGTAGAGTTAAGAGCATCATAACAAACATCACCCTGAAGGGGACTCAGAGCGACTTATATTTAAACTCGACTACTGCAATGCACTCTACGTGGGACTACCCTTGAAGGTGGCTCGGAAACTACAACTTGCCCAACGTTTGGCAGCCAGATTAATAACTGGGGCTAGTTACAGGGAACAGTCGACCCTCCTGTTTAAGGAACTCCACTGGCTGCCGTTTATCTTCTGGGCCCAATTCAAGGTGCAGGTTATCACCTACAAGGCCCTAAATGGTTTGGGACCCACCTACCTTTGTGACTGTATCTCCCGCCATGAATCAGTCCAGGCCCTCCGATCTTTGGGGGAGGCCCTCCTTTCGCCCCTGCCAGTTTCACAAGTTCATCTTGTGGGCACAAGGGAAAGAGCCTTCTCCTCTGTGGCCCCCCAACTCTGGAACTCATTATCTGGAGAGATTAGGAAAGCCTAGAAACCTTTAAAAAGAACCTTAAAACCTGGCTCTTCTGCTGCTCCTTTGGTGAGTAGGTACACAACCTCACATTATTGATCACCCACAACGTTTCTGTCACTGGAGTACATGTCCCGTCCCCCGTAGGAAAGCGTGGTTCCACAACCCCGTTTTTTATGAGCTCCCCTTTTCAAATAACCTGCTCCTCCTTTTATCTCACCCGAGTTTTTAATTATTTTATTCTGCACATGTGGCCCACCCATTGTCACTGTGATTGTGTGTATTGTAATTTTATATTGTTAATGTATTCATATGTTTTTATGTAATTATGATGTTGTTTGTTGCTTGTGTTTTTTGGTTTCATTTTGCTGTAATTTTGTTGCTTGGGCTTGGCCTCATGTAAGCCGCCCCGAGTCCCAGTTGGGGGAGATTGTGGCGGGGTATAAATAAAGATGATGATGATGATGATGATGATGATGATGATGATTATTATTATTATTATTATTATTATTATAGAACATGTGTGGATGCTCACATGAGATTTCCTTTTCCAGAGTGAGTTTTTTTTACTAGTAAATGCAAAGATTGCCAGGGTGGTACAGTACGTTCAAAGTTGGACTTGGATTCCAGGGGACCAGGGTTCAAATCCTTGCGCAGTCATGGAAACCTACTGATTAGTCTTGGCCACATCACATTATCTCAGCTTTAGAGGAAAGCAATGGCAGATTTATTTTGAATACATCCTGCCAAGAAAACCCTGTGAAAGGACTGCCATGCATTTAATAATAACATAAAGGATGGTTTAGAGAGAGTTGACAGGCTTGACACAATTGAAAACAGAAAAACAACCTGAAAGTTGCATTTTGCTCATCAAATTCAGATCTACCACCTGCCAGTTTTTCTTCAAGGGTCTTATGTGACTAAGGGCCCATCCAGACAGGCCCATACCCCGGGACCTGTCTGGGTTTTTATTGGGGACATCCAAATGACCCCGATAAAGATCAATTAATTCTGAACAAAGTTTCTCTGCTTTGTTCTGAATAAATAAAAATTCTAGTAAGATCCAGATCTTATGTAAGATCTGGGTCTTAGCAGGTGTGGGTCTTGCGTGGATTGGACCTGGGGACTGCATCATTTAATCCCCGGGCCCCAATCTACAAAGCCATCTCAGCTTTTCAGGTTCTAGGAGGCCAAAAAACCTAGAGAACACCCACCCCTACCCCTACCCCCCCCCCCCCCCCAATGTGTGGCAGCAGCTTTAGATCAGTCTTAGCATCTGGCTACCGAGGAGGGAAATCTGGGATTTGGGGTGGGCTGTATGGACAGGAATGCAGATGAAAACTGGTTAGTTTTACCTGTTTTTGCCAGCAATCTCCTGCTGCCTGGAAGTGCCCCAACTGGCCAAAATCTCTTAATATAATAGTTCTATGATGTAATTATTATGGTAATTTACAATTTCTAAAGGACATGCCAAAACAGTCCCTAAGTCATCAATATCATGTTGAACTGTCAGCATGTATTTAGGTCCCTAATTATTGAGTTTCTGGGAAGTAGTAGAAAGAATTTTTTCACTATGCACTGCATGACATCCTGATTCAAAGGCCCCTTCTACACTGCCATGTAACATCCAGATTATCCGCTTTCCACTGGATTATATGGCAGCGTAGACTCATATAATCTAGTTCAAAGTAGACAATGTAGATTATCTGTTTTGATGATCCAGATTATATGGCAGTGTAGAAGGAGCAAAACACATTGTGACCAGGGATAATTGCAAGGTGGAATGGTTGGTGAAAGCCCAGTTTTACTCTGTTTATTCAGAGTAACATAACTTCAAGATACATTAAGACTGCAAATTCCGCCACAGGCCAATTGTGGCAAATGGATTCAATTATGTCAAAACTAGTTCCTGGATTAATTCAAGGATGTGTGTGCTGAAGAATACCAGGAAATTATACCAAGGGAATGTTCCAAATTTTATCAAGGTTTTCTAAATGAGCAAAGTAGAGCAGAGAAACATGTTTGATTCTCATGTAAAGGCTGTGTATGTTGATGAACTATACAAATTTATAATAAAAAGCTATGGGATGCTGTCAGAACAGATGTAAATTCATATAAGGGACTGAGGTTTGTACTGCTTGAAATGGGAAGCTTTTTATGAGAGGCAGTACACCCTGGAGCTGAAGTTATTTTTATAGTTGACTTTATTAAAAAAGGGCATCATGAGTTGGGAGAAGGAGGGTATGAAACACAAGGTGGAAGTGAGCCACATGGAGGTCAGTGAAAGGATTTCACCCCTTTTGTTCCTGGTGATGGTCCATAAGCATCATTCTCAAATGTTAAATGCATTCTAAGCTTGAGTGAGGGGCATGTAGCCAAAATACATAACAGGATGTCTAACTGATGTGTATAAAGAACTGTATCAAAATGACTTTTGAAGAAAGGTATCTAGTATAGCTCCAAGGAGAAAAAAATCATGTGGACCTGGGGAATATGGTATTTTGTTGCATATATAATTGCACTCCTCCCTCCCATTTGGGGAGGGGGCTGTGATTATTATGTGATGGTGACCATTACGTGATTAAAAAAAATTTTTTTCACCACATAATAGTACATGAAAGGACGCAGCCATGTGGGTGGGTGATGGTTCACCCGCTGGTGTGGTTGCCCATTGGAAGGAGCACAAGTGCAACTGAGTGCACCCTCAAAGAGGACAGCTATGTGGGAGACAGTTCACCTGCCCACATGGCTGCTCCCTCGCCAAAAGAGAAAGGAGGCAAGCAGGGAGTGAATTAACTTCCCCGCCCTGCCTGCCCTCTTTCCCTTTTGGAGCTCTCAGCTGAGTCAAGTGTCAAAAAGGCAGTCACACCCTTAGTACACTTGCCCAGGAAACTGAACTAGGGGTGCAACTATTATCTTATTTTGCCTTCCCCAAATGGGTGTGTGACTATAATGTGAAGACTATTATGCAATGAAATATGGTAAATTTGCAGCTTTGAAACTGAATACAGGCAAGACAGACGTACTCCTGGGTCAGTCGCAAGGCCAAACAGGGTATAGGGTTACAGCCTGTGTTGGATGGAGTTACCCTGAAGGCACAGATTCGCAGCTTGGGAGTTCTCTTGGACTCATTGCTGAGCCTGGAATCCCAGGTTTCGGCGGTGGCCAGGGGAGCATTCGCACAGCCAGATTGTTCAACCGGAGTGGCGTACAGGAAGCATACAACCCCCTTTACATCAGCTCCACTGGCTGCCAGTCTGCTACTGAGCAGAATTCAAAGTGCTGGCTTTAGCCTGTAAAACCCTAAACGGTTCAGGCCAGGCTTACTTGTCCGAACATATCTCCCCCATGAACCATCTTGGAGATTAAGATTGTCTGGGGAGGCCCTGCTCTCAGTCCCGCCTTCTTCACAGACACAACTGGTGCGAATGAGAGACAGCTTTCTCAGTGGTGGCCCCTCAGCTATTGAACTTCCTCCCAAGTGACATTAGATCAGCCCCCTCCCTCCTAGCATTCAGAAGAAAGTAAAAACTTGGCTGTGGGAGCAGGCCTTTGTAGTATAGTGTAGCACAGTTAACAGATTTGGAATATATGTAATGACCATGGAATGGCTTGGACGATGACTATGGATAGCGTGATTTTAATATGTAATGTAATGTTTTTAAATGTTTAATATGTTTTAATTTTAATCTAATTTTATTTTATTTTTTTGGAATTGTGTGTGTTTTGAGGCATCGAATAATCGCCTCTCTGTAAGCCGCCTTGAGTCCCCTTCAGGGTAGAGAAAGGCAGGGTATAAATAGAGGAAAGAAAGAAAGAAGGAAATTGTTGAAGAATTGGATTGAGGGAGCTAAAGCAGAACACTGGGGGTTTCAAATCAATTTCATGATTAAAAGTAATGGTCAAAGACAAAACTCCTAGGGATGATGACTCCCAGGCAAAAGAACTGGTTGACTTGATTTGTATTGAATGATCTTTATTAAGCAGCTTCCCAAGTGTGAAAGGACACCATAAAGACAAATATTCTGTTTTCTATAACAAAAGCATGTTGTTGTTTTTAAAAAAACAAAACAAAAACACTGTAGCCTTAAATAATTCTATACCTGAACTAGCACTTGGCATTTTCCTAATGATCTAACTGTACTACTGTTTAGTTTTCTGCTAGAACAAACAGCTTATTTATCAACCACAGAATTTGTCCTTTCAAACAAAGCATCCAAAAATGGGAACAATAAGATTCAATGTCTTTTGCTGAGAAAAAGCAAATTAATCTTTCTATCTCTTTAAGGCCACACATCATGACTAGCTCTGCTACAGCGAATGCATTTTAAAATAGAAAACATTTTCAGTAGGGCAGTGGTGCATTTACAAGAAAGTGTATGGCATTTGTGCGATCTGAGCCTATGCGTGTTCAACTTTAAAGAAGAGCCCACTGAGTTCAATAGCCATTGGTTCCCAAGTAATTTCTAGCACCACACAAATATACATGTTGTTTTTTTGCCACATTATACTTACAAAATAGACAAAGCTAATTAACAGCATTCTTCATAATTATTTGTTATATTAGATAGAAATATACAGTCTTAGTATATTGTATCATTATGTCTGTATAATTATCTGCACCTTTAAATAATTAAATAAAACATGCAGAAGTAACCTCAGACTTAAATTTATTCTTGCTATACATTCAGAATAATTATTCTGAATAATATTTGTGAAATAGTTTTACATTCTTTATTTTATAAAGTAGTATCCGGTAGGTATATTTATATATACAATTTACAGACTTGTGCACCAGCTTCTCTACACAAATACATTTAGAGAACAATGTCAGGCTTATTTGATTTTGCAAAATAAAATCAGAAATAATGAAAAGATATCTACATTTTATATCTATATTGAAATTATCTTTAAAATAGGACACCAAATGATCAAATTGTTAAGGATAGCTATCACTGACAGAGTTTTCTAAGATCTACAGAGATACTCGCAGGAACATCTCAGCAAGCAAGAATCCATAAGTGGCAGGCTAATACCAGGAACCTCAATCCATGGTTGATACCAAATGAGAGACTCCCTCCTGGGCACACAGAAGACTGTGCTCTGCCACATGCACCATGGAGGACCTTCTTATAGCAACACCAGAGGCACTCCAAGTGGCCAGCTACTGGTCAAAAAACATGTAATATAATGGCAAGCTTTTAAACTTTGTGTTGTTGTTTTTTTTAAAAAAAAACATGACAACTATACCTTTGGTTCAGTCCTGATACAATAAATAAATACTGAGTCTTGTTTCTGAAATATTAGTAAATATACTGAAAATTCAGAATATTTAAGAACAGTCCATGATTCTATCTGAATATGTTATCATTTTCCGGTACATGCCAAATTGGAAATGTCCCTAAGCTACATAGAAAAATGGGAAAACAATCCTGAAGTATCCATGGTTAATATTTTCAAATTACTTCCTGTCCACCTCAGTTCCTGTTCTCCTGGTGAAAGGGGCCCAGTCTTCTATTAAATAACCAGGTCTAATTTAAAATAATAGCTTTGCTAGGCCATGTAAGACACAAGAATTGTTCAGATGAAAAGTATCTCATAAATAATCGTATACAGTAAATCTGATTTAACCGTTTTGTATGTATAGAGAAGCTCTGTGTTCACTGAAACTGAAGGAAAATAAGCTCTGCTGCAGATTCCAGGAGAAACCCAATTGCTTCAGTGCTAAATGATGGTCTACAACAATAGTTCTGTGCCTAACAGTACCTCTGAGCGTAGCTTTGTACAAAGCCAATATCCCTGTATTCAGTTAACTTATACAACTTCTAAAATAACGGAGGTCTTTTCAGATTTATCAGAGATAAATACACAAAACTAAAAGCCAATGAAAGGCAGGTAAATGGAAATAACACCACTATGATATAAAGAGCTGAATCTGGATTTCAAATAAATAAATGTGCAGAGGACAGACCTCTAAAATGCTGTTCTAGGAGGCAGGGGAACAACTTGTGACAGTATGAAATGTAACAATAAAGGAGGGTGGCCAGCAAAATCTGAGGCAATTTTGGAGATGGTCTTATGCAGGCTAATCAAATGCATCTTATTCCTGATGAAGAGCAGATTTGAATAAAATTTCTATATTATTATTATTTTAAAATTACAGTTTAAAAAACCTGCATCAATATAAGCACTGGTTGCAAAAACTGGTTGCATTCGTACTAAGCACTGGTTGTAAAAACATAGTACAAAACTTCTGAGGATACCTGCCATAGATGCATGTGAAACATCAGGAGAGAAAGCTTCTGGAACATGGCCATACAAGCCAGAAAACTCACAACAACCCATAGTATAAAATGCCAAATACCTCCCTTTCGTTGCTCTTTGTGCAAAGTGAGCTGACAATCCAATTTTTCTATACTATCTGATCCAAATTATAAATCTATAAAAAGTGTTGATCCAACTAACTATTCTGACACACATTAACCCAGCCAAGACATAACATGATTACAAACAAAACTGAAGCTTAATTTGGCAGAAAAGGCTAACAATATTTGCATTCTTTCCAAAAATGGAATTTTACTTTTTTTGGTCAAGAACTGTACTAACTCTAAAAGGCAAGCATTATGCAGCACTTAAGGTGAACGTGTACCAAATGGTACAATCACTCAACAATTGGCATGTGATCACCTTGGACGTTTGCTGTTTCCATTACGTCCAGAGGATGCACTGGTCAAGGGATTGTGCTGGCTCCAGTTCATCAATCCACCTTTCTCCTTCAGTTCATGTACATACACAATTAGTGCAAAGATCAATTAGGCAAGACCCATATAAATATGACATGAAAGCTCTCAGGGTGACAAGCGATTTGGGGAACTACTTCCTTCTCCAGTTCTAGAAAGTTTGAGAGTTGTCAGTTTCCGCGGAGGGTGCTGAGGGCTCTTTCGAAGGTTATCATCCATCTGCAGAAACAACAGATGTGCCAATTCAGATATTAAAGAAAAGCATCTATTACTTTAACTAAGAATGCTTTAAGAAGGGAAGATGGGAAAGGCTCTGCTCTCTTCATTTATAAGTCCATTTTCCATCTGATCCCTTTTTATAAATCACTAAAGACACAATTGGACCAAAATGCATTCAACTACTATCATCATGTCAAGTGGGTTCTTTGCAAAGATAAAGAAGATAAGAAAAATGAAAAGGGGAAGAAAGAAAGAGAACCTTTTCAATCAGGTTGGATTCCTTATTGACAAGCTGTGTGAGTTTCTGCAAATTTGCATCTACTGTATCGGGACCCACTGGAGAGACACCTAAATAGCCAGAACACACAAGAAGAGAAACTAAAGTTAGGAAGAATGACAAATCCTATTTGCAAGTTTTTAATGATGTTTACAGGGGAAAGAAGTCTGATAATTGTGAATTCCTTAACCAATATGGAATTCCAAGTCCTTTTCAATCTCCATTTTATAATTTCTCCCAATATTTTTTTTAAAAAATAATAATCCCAAAACACTCTGGAAAAATAATTCTATTAATATTGCTTTGGTGCAAATACGGCCATGTTTCTTTTGAAAAAACCACATGCTGAAACATAAATGAACGGCTTACCCAATAATTTCAGTCTAAAGTAGCAACTCAGAATGTCATCACAGAAGCGGCACAAATTAGGAAGCATCTTCAAATGATCCTGTAACTGGACTTTTGGAAATGGTATTTTGAAAAGAGGAGCAAGAAAACCAAACACGAAGGCATCTAGAGTTGTAGGCCTTGAGATAACAAACATAGGACATGGTTAGCTCAAATTCCATTAGACACTAACTAAAAACAGAGAAGGATATAAAACAACATAATGTTTTTTGGAGATTCTTACATTTACATGCAACCTAACTCATAAGGAATTTTTTTGGACAAGTGGTGTTTCCTCATTCCCTAAGAACATAATGTATGGTTCTTCTTGAAGCATTTAAAAATTAGCAGCAATTAAAAGTAATGATTAAGTAACATATCACTAATGGGGAAATATAAATATACGTTATTTTTTTAAGCAAAATGGAATAAAGTTTTTCTTTATTTTTATTCCACTCTTTTAATTATATAGATACTCACAAATTGCTTTAAAAATAATAATGTTCTAAGATTTTCTCATCTTTCCCTTGATAAAGCAGTAAGAAGCCTTGGCATGTCAAGCATGAGATCCCTCTTTGCACACAATCAAGAAACAAACTGTGAACAAAAAGTCTAAATATTGTTTAGCCATTCTCATTTCTAGTGGGAGAAATTAAGTCAGGATATAAGAAACAGTGGTACGGACGGAAGTTTAGTTGAAGTGTATTTATTGCTCTCTAGTATAGCAGCCTAAAACAATATCAAGTTATGTAAGTTTGGAACAGAGGACAGCTTTGCACAGCACTGTCTGGCGAGTCCCTCTGACAGTATTTACAAAAACACCCTTCAAAATCCGGAGGCAGCTTTGCATTTCAAAAGAACTTTTAAGCTTATTTCTTTTCTTTTTTTTTTCAATGTTAAAGCATGATAATAATAATGTATCAACGGATAAATAAACATGGGGTGCTTTAAAACTAAACAATGATGCATGAAGGAACAGATGCATTTTTATATGAGCTGGTTTTCAATTTACTAGCATGCAAGTATCAATTTCACTTCTAAAGTCAGGAATAAATCTAGTTCACTATCTGTGAGTTTTTGTTTCTTAATTATGTTTTACTAGCAACTCTGTAGTCTGCGATCATCACAAGTTGAAAACAGGCTGATACTAAAAGTAGCATATGAAAAGAGGACTCCCCAACCTGCTAGAATAATCAAAACAAAAATAGGTTTCGAATGCAAGAAGCACTTGGGCACTGATGCTTCCATGGTACCTGTGCTGTAAAACATTATCAACATTCTTTACTCACATATTTCCAAAGAAAAACGGTGATGTCCCCAATCTGTGGGACAGAAGATTCAGGCACTCCTTGGCATCTCTGTAGATCTAAAGAAGTCAATGTTTATAATCATTAACTTCAAATTAATTGACTTCATGATGGGCAGTCAAGCATCAATGAGAAACAACATGTATCACTTAAAACACATCCCCAGTTACATAAGGTCTAAATTTATAGGTCTAAATACAAATAAAATTGTTTTGTTGTCCTTAAAGCACAGGTAGACTTAAAGCTCAAAGTACAGGGGTTGCACATGACCCCCTTTGGGCTCCAGTGGGCTGTGTCTCTCCAGCTTTAATTTTCTTAATTTCCTTCATAGGGGCATGAGAGCAATTTTGTCTTACTCCTGGATTATTTTAGGAGAAGCCTTTTTGAATCAGCAAGTACACTGGATATAATTTTCAGCTAACTTCCTGGTTCTAAAATACCACTCCCAGATTGGAAAAAATGGATATTACAGTAGAAATTTACCATCTTGAAAATCAGGGAAACACGCACTACCACAAAATGCATTTCCATTTATTTTAGCACTACAATATTGATAAGACATTTTCAGAGGAGCAGTAATCAAATAAAACATACCTGTGCTTCCACTTCAGCCATACTGAAGAGTGGAGGGCCCCCTTTTGTCAGCAAGATCCTATTAAGGGCTTCCCCAGCCATGTTTCTAGGCAGAAACCAACTCAATGGAAATGGAATCCTTGAGGCAAAGCATGGTTTTGTCACTCTGTAGTAATTATCAGCTTCAATCCAGAAAGTGTGCATCTACGCCACAACAATATTAATGTTCAAAAATTAATATGAGGCTTTGCCACTTAAAGAACCAAAGTTCTGACCTAAGTTTGATTTTTTAAACCAATTTTAAAGAATCAAAGGTCTGGAGTTTAACTATCAGATTATTTTATGGCTAGACTCAAAATTCAGTTATTAGACTGTTTCTCTCTCACACACACATACAAGCAAGCTAACACACACACCATTTGAAATATATAACCGAAATTTCAGATCACAGGATGGATTTAGTTGACCAGAGACATGCAGAAAAGATAACAAAAAGACCAAGTACTCCATTAAAGGAATCCATTATACATACGTATATACTTGTGTATAAGCTGATTTTTATAGCCATAAAAAGGCTGAAAAAGCCCACTTCAGCTTATACTCAAGTCAAAGTTATTTATCATTTCACTTCATCATCATTATCATCATTATTTGAAACACAACAAGATGAGTCCACAGCAGACACTCTACTGGCTACTGGATCACATGTCGGACACTTCCCAATAGTCTAGGACTGTGTGATGTATCAGCAAATAATGCATGCAGGCCTTTTGCAGCTGGCAGATGGTAATAAATATAATAATAATAAAGGGTTATAATAATAATAACAACAACAACAACCATCAAGGGGACCAACTATTTTAGATCTGATCCTAACCAATAGGGATGCCATGGTTAATGGGGTGAAAGTGTGATGATCCTCAAATGGAGTTTTTCTTCAGCAAAAAGGTAGCTTAGAATATGCAATTGCTAGTGATTTAGTTTCAGTTTAATAAAATAAAATAACTTCCTTGTCTGGTCAAATGCTGATTTTAAAGAGATCTGATTCTAGTTGTGTTCACTAATCCCCAGAACCAATACTGTTTTAAATTTCTCATAAAAAGCTCATACAGGACCAAATTTCTGACTATAATAGAACTGTTTCCTCAAGTGGATTTATGTATGTGTTGATTCACTAATAACTGATTAAATCCATCTATTCTAACAAGATTTCAACGATGAACACAAATTTAAACTCTATTCAGTTAGTAAACTAAGCATGTACTTGATTTTGGGATGATGAGACAATGATAAATAACTTATAATGTTTTAATTAATGTTTAACTGTGTTTTTATTAGTGTTGGTGACATCTAATGGCTTTCAGTTGTAAGCCACCCTGAGTCCACCTCCGGGGGTGAGAAGAATAGGATATAAATGTCTGAAATAATAAATAAATAAATAAATCTTTGGTCAGCAAGAATAACTATCTTACCAAAGCAGGGTGTAGTTTTTCTTCAAGTAGTGCAATATATGCCAGTGTATCAGCTCCTTCTTTTGCAGAGAGTTCATAATCAGCATTATATTTCTGGCAATAGAAAGAAATAAGAGATTAATATATTTATGCAGCATTTATAGGCATCTTTTCAAAAAATGAACAAAATAGTTGTCATAATGTTAAATGGATGTACATTCCTGATTTTTTTAAAACAAACAGATAATAAGTAAAATTGTAATCTCAACTTTTCCTCCAAATTAACAGTTGCAAAGGAGAATTGTGATATAACTGTTGGATTTACAAACACCTGATTCTAGGCTCAGTGATTTTACCTGAATTCAGATGAAATTACATTATTTAAGAAAATAATCTGGTCACAACTACATCATACAGTTCAGATTTACCTGCCATATTCTTTTATATTTAGGAAAATAAGTGATGGCAAGGAAGCCCTTCACTCTTCTAAAAGATGCAAATAGTTCATGAAAAACATACTTGTGATCCTGTTTGGCTTCTCTATTCCATAAAGAGAATCTGAAATCATGGGGTTTGAGGGGATACAACTCCATCTTTCACATGGATAAGTGCACCACAGAGATCTGATTATGACTTTCCACAGGATCCTTTCCTGCATTGTACTGCATTCCCAATCAATCTGCAGCCATACTTGAATGTTCTGCCCCTGATGCATTTTATATTAAGCAAAATATGTTTTGGTGCTTAATGTAAAATAACATGTAGATTTCTGTGCCTGAGGTCATGCAGAGCAGGGGGCATGTCCTCCCGATTTTATGTACAAAGGTTGCTGTCATCAGTAGTCTTGATAAATTCAGAGTTAAAGAAAATGCAATGTTGTAATGCCCTAAGAAAAGCATTCGATTCTGCTTGAGTTAGAAATGCCCAGCAAAGGAAGACATGTGGCTTTCTGGCAGAAAGGGAAGAACAGAGGAGGTTTTGCTTGGTTCCTACCAGGATCCACTCTGTAAGCTGATTCCCAGGTACTTACATAGGCTAGATCTACAAAAATACTCTAAGATCGAAAGAAATACTCGGAAAAAATCCTCAGCCAACAAGAGTCCAAACATGACAGGCTAAAACCTGGAACCTCAAGCCATGGCTGAAACCAAACGAGAGACTCCTTCCTGGGGACACAGAAGACTGGGGAACTTGGAAGGTGCTGAACAGGCTGCGCTCTGGCACCACAAGATGCAGAGCTAACCTTAAGAAATGGGGCCACAAAGTGGAGTCCACAATGTGTGAGTGCGGAGAAGAGCAAACCACAAACCACTTACTGCAACGTAGTCTGAGCCCTGCCACATACACAATGGAGGATCTTCTTATAAAAATGCCAGAGGCACTCCAAGTGGCCAGCTTCTGGTCAAAGGACATGTAGTGTAATGCCAAGCTTTTAAATTTGTGTTTTTAAATACATTACAACTGTACCCTAGGCTTGCTTCTGATACAAGGAAGTAAACCTAGGCTAGAAAGACTGCATTCTTATTATTTAGTTATACTCATAAGAGGGCTTCATTTTAAAGACTTGGTGACAGACTGTCGATTTCTCAGTACACACTGCTTGTTTGCTCTCCTACCTTAACAGGAGAGATGGCAGCCAAGCCCTAGCAAAGGTGTTCTTTCTCCAGAATGTTCCTTAGTCACTGAAAACAGTTTTAAGTATTCTGACTCAAAATTCTTTCACATCCTGATTTTTCAGCTTTCACTTCCTTGATTTTCCAGTCTTCCATGCTAGCCAGCCACTGAATTCCTAATGTTAAAACTAAGCTGGAAGAAATCCTTAATAAATAAAAAGATGAGAAATATATTTATTAAATCCATTGATTACATCCTTTTTCATTTATTTGGAAATCTGTAGAAATTTCTGAATGTTCTCTTTGAACAAAATATAGATAGACAGGGATTTAATGACCTGTTAGACATTAAATGACCCGTTTATTGAACTCCTCTCCTTTCTTCCCAGTTTTGAATAGCAGAACAAAATGTCATACCATAAATAGCATAAAATCCATTCAGTTCTCAAAATGATCTGCCATGCGGCACCGGGCTGTTGTCATTCACGAAACACAAGACCCAAATCCGTTTGTGACACAGAACTAGTAAAAAAGATTTTGGGATGTTTTAATTAACACTATGCCCTAAATCCAACTAGTAAACTTACACTTATGTAAGTTATATTGATTCCATAAATCTATATTCAGCTATAGTTAACAACTAGATTTAGGATCATATATTCCAACTGATCTTTTCATTCACCTTCTGAGAACTGCTAACACGTTGGAATCTTGAAATGATAATAGATTTCTTACTAGTTATGGTATTTGGTTACGGCAAAAATGCTAATTCTGAGATACCTGCTGAAATAGATATGGTTTCCTCTACTCATTGGGAATCCCAGTTCTATAAGGTTTCTGATCACATGAAGAGCATCTATATGCAGGGCAACCTCCCATATCCAGACTTGTCATTCTACACATGAGGAGAAGGATGAGGGCAGAGCACATGTTTTTCCCACCTAGCATGCTGATACAACATTCTTTGCAAATAAGAATATAGTATCACCACTGGCTGGCTTACTCCCAAATCCAGGTTCTGTACTGCTAATATTGCTTTTTGAGAACCTACAGCGATATGTCCAATGTCTGGATCAAATTTAACTCATACTACTGGCAACTTTCCATGACTAGCTTTGCCACAGACTGTTTTAATGTACGTCACTGTTTTATGCTTTTTTGGTAAAATGAGTATTACAGAAATATTAAGAAATACATATAATAATAAAAGAAAATATGTGTCTGTCAGACCCATACAACCATGAAACCTGGGTGCACCTACACTATAGAATGATGCAGTTTGAGACCACTTTAGTTGCCATGGCTCAATACTATGGAATACTGGGAATTTATGTTGGTTAGGCAGAGACTAAAGACCTTGTTAAAACTACAACTCCCAGAATTATATCATGTTGAGCCAGGGCAGTTAAAATGGTACCAAGCTGCATTAATTCTATCATAAAGATGCACCCCTAGATATTTAAAGCTGACATGTATATTAAAGGAACTTAGGGTAGGGGATTACTTTGTTCTTAATGCATTTATTGAAATACATCTTGACTTGACGCCTGCAAATCTTCAGTACTATTTTCAGTCCCCAAGCAAGTCCTTCTTCAAGAACCCGAAGGTGACAGAACTCTCCCAGGGATCGTAGGTTGTAGGGGTGTCATATGGGAACAAGGGTTCTCAGAGAACCTAGGGATGTCAGCAGCCATGGTTTCATTTAGATAAGGTAGGCACAATGTCTCCTACTCTGACAGCTTTGCAATTTGAAGGATTTTGTATATCAAACTAAGCAGTAGTATAACACATGGGAAGTCAGGCACTTGCACTAATACACTAATACACTTTTTTCAAGCAATCACTTCAATATTCAATAGCCATAACAAAAGCTGTGCATTGTTGAAATCAGTAGACTCCTTTTTATCCACTTTTCTGTCAGAAGGAAGAGATCAACACAGAATAATAAAATCACAGAGTTGGAAGAAACCTATCATCCATTTCTCCTGGAGGAATAAATGAGCCAGCACTACTTCAACCAGTATCTTATAGCAAAGCACCACACAAAGTATAAAGCAAGTACTTTTTGGACAGTGAATTTAGTGTAGCCCTTGATAATACTTACAGAAACCCACCTGTTTTCTTAAGAAGTTTAATATTTTTGCTGGCTGAGAAATAACAGTGTCTCCCGATATCAACAATGGCACGGTCCCTAAAAGAAAAGAATCAATCAGGTGAGATTATACAGTGAAAAGCACCCCAAAAATGGCAATTTAACAGACATTTAGGTTTGCCACATGAGAGGCGATGACTGAACAACCAAAAACACAGACAGAAACTGAATTACATGCTCAGTGTAGACTCATTTAATGCAGTTCAGTACAGTGAGGCAGGATTATAGGAGTTTTTAGTATACTGACCATATAAACTGAGTTACATAGTTCCATACTGCGGTTGCTTTGCGTAACACAACATAAGACCCAGTCATGATAAAAAAATTTGCTTGTGCAGAATGAACTGTGTATGTGATGCCTGATTAAAATGTGTCTTAAAAAGCTAATTGCTATTGTATGTCACCAAGTCTTTTCCAACTTATGGTGAACCCTATAATGAGGTTTTCTTAACAATATTTGTTCATAGCAGGTTTGTCTTTGTCTTCCTTTGAGGCTGAGACACTATTATTATTATTATTATTATTATTATTATTATTATTATTATTATAACATTTAAATCCCCTTTCCTCTCCTAAAGGAGGTTGTGACTTGCACAAGGACAACCTCTGGGTTTTCGCTTACAAGCAGAGATTTATGTATATATTTATTGCATTTACGTAAATCCGCCCTTTTCACCCTGAAGGGGACTCAGAGCAAAGCACAATTTGATGCCACATATACATACACAGGATAAAAACCAACATATACATTAAAATCAATTAATGAAAAACATCTTAAGGCAAGTTAATTAAAACCACACAATCCAAAGAGTCATATCCTTGTTTCCAGAATCATAGCCTCAAACTTATACCAGACTGGCTCTCATAAAAAAGCTAATGCACATATTACAAAAACTAAAGCAGTACCTCTTGGTGCTCTCCAACAATGATCTATAATTTTCACTTTCACTGGGGCACTGGAAAATCTGGCATAAGCCTGCAACCAAGGTTGAAAGAGGAACACATTCAATCACTGTATTTACTTTTCACAATTTAGACAATACAGTCATGAAAGGGAATAGTAAACTGGGATGGAGAAACACCTACTTATTCGATTCATAAAACTGTGGCATCCCAACCACTGGGTGCATAATTACATTATAGTGTAATGACATCATGGCTTGCCATTCTCAACACTTAGAATTAATAGAATACAAAGTACAATGAAGTGTAAATTAGTCAAATGACTAATAGCCCCTCCACACAGCCATATAGCCCAGAATATCAAGGTAGAAATTCCCAAAATATCTGCTTTGAACTGGGATATATGTATCAATACTGCCACATATTCCAGTTCAAAGCACATATTGTGGGATTTTCTGCCTTGATATTTTGGGTTATATGACTGTATGGAAGGGCCCTAAGAGAGATGGATAAAACATTACTGATTTCAAAGCTCTTTGAAATGGATTCAGCAAAGGTAATCCTTTTGATACAGAAATGTGATGAGTATGTAACAATGCTGGTGCTGCTTTGCTCTGGATTTATAATAAATAATAATAATAAAACTTAATTTATATCCTGCCCTATCTCCTCGTGGGTACTTGGGGAGGTTTCCAACAACCAATGGCAGACATTCAATGCCATAAGGTGTTAACAAAACCAAAACATCCCAAAGTACCCAAATCAAAAACACGTCAAAGTGATAATTAAAAAAAACATTGCTACAAATTAAACAACAACATAACAAAATTACATTATCACACATAAAACAATTAATGGGATAAAACATTAAGATTTGAACTATAAAAGGTTTAAAATTTAAAGCCAACACTGCCAAAATATCAAGCCATGTCTATTCCATGGTGTCTGTGCTAGATATTCTATTCATCCTGTCTGTGTTGGAGGAAAGTTCTGAGAGTGCCTTGGACTGCGAGAAGATCCAACCAGTCCATCCTCCAGGAAATAAAGCCCGACTGCTCATTGGAGGAAAGGATACTAGAGACAAAGTTGAAGTACTTTGGCCACATCATGAGGAGACAGCAAAGCCTAGAGAAGACAATTATGCTGGGGAAAGTGGAAGGCAAAAGGAAGAGGGGCCGTCCAAGGGCAAGATGGATGGATGGCATCCTTGAAGTGACTGGACTGACCTTGAAGGAGCTGGGGGTGGTGACGGCCGACAGGGAGCTCTGGTGTGGGCTGGTCCATGAGGTCACGAAGAGTCGGAGATGACTGAACGAATGAACAACAATATGCTTGAGACCATTAAAAGGTTTGACCTATTTTGAATCTTTTCTAGGGGCCCTTCCACACAGCCATATAATCCAGAATATCAAGGCAAAAAAAATCCCACAATATCTGCTTTGAACTGTGTTATCTGAGTCCAGTCTGCCATATATTCCAGTTCAAAGCAGAAAACATGGGATTTTATTCAGCTGTGTGGAAGGGGCCTATGATACCAACAACGTTTTTGCACTGCAATTCCAGCAACTTGGGGTGTGTCTACACTGAATGAATGCAGTTGGACTCCCCTTTAACTGCTATGGCTCAATGCGATAGAATCATGGGAGTTGTAGTTTGACTTGGCCTTTATTTATTTGTTTGTTTATTTATTTAAAACCTTTATATTTCACCCTTTTCATCCCAGGGCGGAGCACAACATATATACGGCAAATATTCTGTGCTGGGACATAAAACCATAAATATATACAAACATTAAAATCACTTATATTCACATTAAAAGTTGCTTAAAAACCATCTCAGGACACCATTTTGTCTCATTGCACTGCCCCAAAGGCTTGGTCCAAAACCAGGTCTTCACCATCCTTCTGAAGGACAGGAGGGAGGGGTCTGATCTAATATTGCCAGGAAGGGAGTTCCATAACTGGGGGGCAATCACTGAGAAGGACCTGTCTCCCGTCCCCACCAAACGCGCCTGTGATGGTGGCGGGACCGAGAGCTGGGCCTCCCCAGAAGATCTTCGTTTCTGCAGTGGTTCGTAAAGGGAGATGTGTTCAGACATGCCTTTAGCCTTAGAATAATAGAATCCTAGAGTTGGAAGACCCCTCATGGGCCATCCAGTCCAACCCCCTGCCAAGAAGCAGGAATATTGCATTCAAAGCACCCCTGACAGATGGCCATCTAGCCTCTGTTTAAAAGCCTCCAAAGAAGGAGCTTCCACCACACTCGGGGCAGAGAGTTCCACTGCTGAATGGCTCTCACAGTCAGGAAGTTCTTCCTCATGTTCAGATGGAATCTCCTTTCTTGTACCAAAGAGCGGCTGGTGCCTCACCAAAACGACAAAGTCCCAGCAGACCATATTACTGAGTCATTGTAGTTAAAGTGGCATCAAACTGCATTAATTCTGCAATGTAGATGCACCCAAGATCATGTAGTTCAGATATTACCTGCCAGTGTCCTGGGAGTTGTAGTTTGGCGAGGCACCTGCACTCTTAGGTAGGGGAGGCTGAAGACCTTGTAAAACTACAACTCCCATGATTCCATGGCAGGTAAAGTGGTGTCAAAATGCCTTAGTTCTACAGTGTAGTTTCAAGGAGTTCTAATTCCAAATTAAAACCGAGTTCCCCCAAGCTCTGCTTCGCAGGTATAACTGAGCTATGGAAGGATTGCTGCCTTTCCCACTCCATCCAACGTAAAAGTCCTTCAGAGGAGAGAGCGAGACCCAAATAGCGCTGACTCCCCCTCCCTCCTCCCCACAGTGAACCTGGCTTCGGCTTGCGCAACCCGCCTAGGCCGCAGTTACCATGACAACCAGGCACTCCGCGTGCACGGAGGGCAAGCCCCAATCGCCGCCCCAGCAGCTCAGTTCCATGGGGGACGCCATCTTGAGGCGGCCGACCTTTGCCCCATCAGCCTCAAGTCCCGCCTCCTCCGCCGGTTCCAGTGAGCCACGCCTCCCAGGGGGCGGGGCCAAGCCCTCGTGGTTTGAAGCAAGCAATTCTTGTGCCTGGAGGCATCCTGCCAGTGCTCCTATCTTCATCTATCTATAGCAGTGATTCCGGACTTCAACTCCCAGAAGCCTCAGCTGCCGTGGCCAATGATAAGGCATTCTGGGAGCTGAAGTCCAAACACCTAAAGACCAATTTTTAGGGAAATACTGGCTAACAATGATTCCCAAAAGTTGGGTCTTTCGTGTTTTTTGGACTTCCAATTCCCAAAAGCCTCAGCTGCCTTGGCCAATGACGAGGCATTCTGGGAGTTGAAGTTTAAAGCATCTGGAGGGCCAAAGTTTGGGAATTATTGCCCTAAAGCAGGCCTTGGCAAACTTGGGCCCTTCAGGTGTTTTGGACGTCAGGTCTAAAACACCTGGAGGGCCTAAGTTGGCCCAGGTCTGGTATAGAGATTACCACAGATCTGAGATCACAAAGTAAAATGGGAATCCAAGCTTGAGTTCAATGCTAGTCCTAGTATAATGCTGTAATCACCACAATAGACCTTACTTACTTACTTAGACGATCCCTCGTTGGACGAGTAAGATGGTCTTCCATGATGCATTTCCTTGTGGATTCGTAAGTGGCTGTGGAGCCCTATTCTTGACCCGCATCTTCTCCCACAGTGAAGGCATTGGTTTCCAGGTGGAAGGCGGTCCCGGTCGGGGTTGGCTTGACGCACCTTCCTCCTGGCACCTTTCTCTCACCCTCCATTCTGCAGCACTGCTGGTCACAGCTAACCTCCAGCTGGAGCGGTCAAGGGCCAGGGCTTCCCAGTTCTCAGTGTCTATGCCAGAGATTTTAAGGTTGGCTTTAAATCTCTTTGGGTTGAATGAAAAGTAATGCCTCAACCTTCATAACTCCTTAACAGATGGCAGTACTGGTATGCGGCAGGTACTGGCTTGTTCAGTACACTCTCCTCTACAGTTCCATTTCGGTGGGAAGCCTTAGCATTGAATGGTTGTGTTGTTAAAGTGCAAAGTATGGAACCCTGTGCAGATGGTCGGTCAATGCGACTTTAATCAACATGCAGTCGTTGAATTCTTGACAGCAGAAGGTGTCACCCCAAAGGAGATCCATCAGAGAATGCAAGCTGTTTATGGTGATTGTGTTGATGTGAGTACTATGCGTAGTTGGACGAGAAAGTTTAAAGATGTTGAGGTGGGAACATCTGACTTGCGTGACAAACAAAGAGTTGGATGTCCTATGACAGCAACCACCAAGATTCACAAGCAAAAGGTTGACAGATTGAGTCAGGACGATTGTCATATCACTCAGAGAGAATTTTTAAGCATAATTGGCATTTCACAAGAACATGGGTCACATTATTGCTTTGTCTGGCTATCGGAAGATCTGTGCACGATGGATACCCAGGATACTGACGCTGGTTGTGGAGTGTCAACTTCTTCCCTGACGGCTTTAGAAAACTCGTTCATTGTTGGCAGAAATGTATCCAATTGCCTGGTGATTATGTGGAAAAGTGAATAATGGTAGTTAAAGAGCACATTCTAAGGATTATTTCTGTGTTTGATTTATTAAAATATTCCCATCCAAACCCAAGTAACGAAGGTGGAGGCATTACTTTTCATTCAACCCTCGTACCAGGCATGGGCAAACTTGGGCCCTCCAGTTGTTTTAGATTTCAACTCCCACAATTTCTAACAACCACATGGCCCCAAACACCTGAAGGGCTCAAGTTTGCCCATGTCTGATATATGTGCAGCGGGTTAAACCACTGAGCTGCTGAACTTGCTGACCGAAAGCTCACCAGTTCAAATCCAGGTAGCAGGGTGAGCTCGTCAGCTTCTGCCAACCTAGCAGTTTGAAAACATGCAAATGTGACTAGATCAATAGGTACCGCTCCAGCGGGAAGGTAACAGCGCTCTATGCAGTCATGCCGGCCACATGACCTTGAAGGCGTCTACAGACAACGCCGGCTCTTCAGCTTAGAAAGGGAGATGAGCACCACCCCCACAGAGTCAGATTCAAGTAGACATCAATGGGAAACCTTGACCTTTACCTTATTGATTGATCTTATGTCAAGGGCAGGAACTGCCATCATGCCTAACCAGTATGGTGAACAAAGGTAATGGAGATGCTAGAAATTGTAGTCAAAAACAACTGGGGCGCATCTCAGGATCCCCCAATGGCACAATGGGTTAAACCCCTGTGCTGACAAAATTGAAGACCGACAGGTCAGAGGTTTGAATCCCGGGGAGAGTGTAAATGAGCTCCCTCTGTCAGCTTCAGCTCCCCATCTGGGAACATGAGAGAAGCCTCCCACAAGGATGGTAAAACATCCTTGCAACGTCCTTGCAGACATCCAATTATCTCACACCAGAAGCGGCTTGGAGTTTCTCAAGTCGTTTCTGACATGAAAAAAAATGTTTAGAGGAGGTTTAAATAGTTAAGGTATGATACTTACATTGGCCCATGGATAAATTGACCCAGACTTTGGGGAGTCAATATTTTGACTAACATTTCTAGACGTATTCATGAGAATCTGCACTCGTCAAGATTCAAAGTCATGCAAACCTCTTCAGGGGCACATTATAAGCAGATGCAAAAAAAAATTGCTACATTACTTTTGTGTGTGTTGCCATTGTTTTGGCAACAGCAGCTCACTCAGAAGCTATGCGATTTTAAGAAAGAACATTTGGAAAAATGAATGTTTATTGCACCTTGAGGCAGAAGAAAAAATAGTTCAGAGGCACACATATTTCTTGAACTATATTGTACTGAGTCAGTGCTACCAAGAGTTAGAATTATTTTATGGAGAGTTTATAGACTTTACAGAGAGACTAGAAATATTTTGTGGTTTCAGTAAACCCCCTTTTCCTGGAGTCAGAGATTTTGTAAGATTTATTCTTCACCTAAGACCTTGCCCATCATGGATATAGGCACTTTACAGCTTCAGACAGGAGGCAACGAAAGAACACCCAAAAAGATCCATCTGTTTTTCACATTTCTCGTGAATTAAATAAACACATGTTTGACCAATTACAAATTAACCATTGCATGTATTTTCGTTGATAATTTCCCAGTATGCATTTTCACAGAAAAAGTAAAGAGCGAACAACCTATGAGAGAGAAACAGAGAGTTCCTGACCTGGAATTTGTTAAAGCAACTGTAAAATCCACTGACAATATATGAAATATGATAGCAATAATACAGTAGTTTTCCACTCTTGATCTTCCAGATGTTTTTAACTAACTCCCCAAAGTCCCATTTAGGGATCATGGATTTTGGGAACTGAAGTCCAAAACATCTGGAAGAATAAAGGTTCGGAAGCAGAGTGGAAACTGCAGTCAAGAAATCAGAAGAAGACTAGGAACTGGAAGGGCAACTATGAAACAGCTAGACAAGATCATGAAGTGTAAAGATATATCACTGAATACTATAGTCAGGATGGTTCATTCCATCATTATCTTTCTCTACCCCAGTGTAGAGAACCTTCCTAATGCTGTGACCCCCTTAATACAGTTCCTCATGTTGTGGTGACCCCCCAACCATAAAATTATTGCCATTGCTACTTCATAACTGTAATTTTGCTACTGTTATGAATTGTTGTGTAAATATCTGATATGCAGGATGTATTTTCATTCACTGGACCAAATTTGGCACAAATACCTGATACACCCAAATTTGAATACTGAATGTGATTGGGGGGGATTGATTTTGTCATTTGGGAGCTGTAGTTGCTGGGATTTGTAGTTCACCTACAATCAAAGAGCGTTCTGAACTCCACAACAATGGAATTGAACCAAACTTGGCACACAGAACTCCCATGACCAAGAGAAAATACTGGAAGGGTCTGGTGGGCATTGACCTAGAGAGCACTGTGGACTTAGACAGTGATGTATCTGGACCAAACTTGGAATGAATCCTCAATATACCCAAATGTGAACACTGGTGGTGTTTGGGGGGAAATAGACCTTGACATTTGGGAGTTATAGTTCACCTACAATCAAAGAGCATTCTGAACCCACCAATGATAGAATCGAGTCAAACCACTCTGATGGTCTATGGCGACCCCTCTGACACCCCCTCGCGAACCCCCAGATATCCTGACCCCCAGGTTGAGAAAGGCTGCTCTACCCTGAAGGGGACTCAAGGCAGATTACATATAGGCAGTTATTCAATGCCATTAAACACATACAATTCCATTAAAATTAAGATACAACCAAATTAAATTCAAATTAAAACATATTAAGTGTTTAAAAACATTTCATTCTATACTAACATCTCGCCATTTTTCTCTGTAGGGTTGTGAAAGCTGGACTTGTTGATTTGTGCTGCTGGATAATAGTTCTGCAAATAGCATGGAGTGCTAAGACAAACAAGTAAGTGACCTCAGAAAAAATCAGGATTGAACTCTCCCTAGAAATGACGATAACTGAAACTGTGCATATCATCAAGAAGACATGACTCACTAGAAAGATTGGGAAGGTAAAAGGCAGTAGGAAAAGAGGAAGACTGTATTACAGATGGCTAAACTAATCAGGGAAGCTATGCCTTTGAATGTGCAGGACCTAAGCAGGCTATTGAGAGTAAGGGTAACTTGGAGGTCAGTCTCTTATCCATAGGGTCACCATTAGTCAAAGTTGGTTTCAAGACAGTTAATAATAATCAGAACAACTAACACAATAACAGGATATCACAGAAGTAGAAAAGTTCTATAGTATCTTGGTAAGTGGCAAAAAAGGTAAGTGTCTTTTAAAAAATAAATCAATAACAGTATATAAAGCCCTAAACCAGTGGTTCTCAACCTGGGGTCCCCAGATGTTTTTGTCCTTCAACTCCCAGAAATCCTAACAGCTGGTAAACTGACTGGGATTTCTGGGAGTTGTAGGCCAAAAACATCTGGGGACCCCAGGTTGAGAACCACTGCCCTAAACGGTTCAGGGCCTGCCTATCTGCACAACCGCCTCCTCCCCTATGAGCCCACACGCTCCTTAAGATTCTTCCGGTGATGCTCTTCTCTCGCACCATCTCAGGCACGGTTGGTGGGGACGAGAGAGAGGGCACTCTCGGTGGTGGCCCCCTGTCTCTGGAATTCCCTCCCCAGGGAGATTAGGCTGGGGCCCTCTCTAGCCATATTTCGTAAGGAATTAAAGACGTGGACATTTCGTCGTGCTTTTGATTGACGACTCCTATGACAAACAGCATGTATCGTCATTTAATCTGATTTCCTATATTACATTGAATTGATTCTGATCCTGTTAATTTTTGCTCTGTTTTAATAATATTTCCTATGCTATTATACATTGTTATCCACCTTATTGAACCACCTTATCATTTAACCAACTCGCATAGTGTTCTTCTCCTCCCTCCTCCAAAATTAGTCTGCTATTACTGCTGTTGTTTGTTATTATTGTTATGCCATTTTTATGCTGTTTTTATGTTGTCTTAATTGTTATTGCTTTGCTTTTAATTGTATTCTGCCTGGGCTTGGGCCCATGTAAGCCGCCCGAGTCCCTCTGGAGAGATAGAGGTGGGGTAGAAAAATAAACAACTTCTTCTTCTTCTTCTTCTGTATTAAAATAATAAGCTAGAAAATATGTAACAGCTACAATTAAACTGGGAGTAAGAGTCTCAGAAACAGCACTATAGCAGTACAGCTGTGAAGCCCTGCATGATTGGCAGGACAGAATTAACAGTAAGAGTAAATATCCCACTTTCCTCATCTTCCCAGGTCCAAATTCTGACTGGAGAAAGTCAGTAGAGCCACCGTGCTGAGATAAGCCGGAAGGGGATTTATTATTGGTGTGTGACACCAAGCCATTCCTGACTTATGAGGATCCTATCATGGTTTTTCTCTGAGATTGATAGTGTGTGATTCGCCAAAGGTCACCCGTTGGATTTCCATGGCTCAGTAGGGATTCAAACCATGTTTTCCGGAGTCGTAATCCAATACTCAAACTACTATGGCATCAAATCAAGTCCTCATCCACATGAGGCTGAAGCTTCCTCAAGGAATCTGAAGTCTTTGGGATGCTGTCTTGGGATCACAGATTGCAGTGTAATGGCTCTTTCAAATAAACATTGTAATTTACCAAACAACTGACCAAAAAAATACATAGAAAATGCCATTATGGGGCCTATTTCACATCTTGGGTGCCTCAAGGTTGAAGGCTCTGTCCCTACTATCCAGCTTCTGACCTCTCAATGGACAAACACTTCGAGCGGGGCATTTGGTGAATATCTTAGTAAAAAGACAGGGTCATATCAGAGAAGGAAAACCTTTATTTAGCAGCTGTTTAAGCAACTTGTCTATTGTGTTATTGAAAACATTGATAGTATTGAGTATGGACAGAAGGCTATTAGGGAGAAATACTTCTGAAAATGGCTAGCATTGTGTCATTTTCTTAAGCAATCCTACATAAAATTTGACAACAACGTTTAAACATATTTTGACTGCTTTGTATGATTAATTCTCCTTTTGTATATTTTTGTTGGAGACAAGGAGCTGCCTGCTACACAGGTTCAGGGTCTAGAACAGGCGTAGACAAACTTTGACCATTCAGGTGTTTTGGACTTCAACTCCCGCAATTCCCAACAGCCTCAGATCTCCCAACCTCTGAGGATGCCTGCCATAGATGCAGGTGAAACATCAGGCAGAAGGCTTCTGGAACATGGCCATGCAGCCCAGAAAACTCACAACAACCTAGTGATTCTAGCCGCGAAAGCCTTTGACAACACTGTTAGGAATTGTGGGAGTTGAAATCATCTGGAGGAACGAAGTTTACCCATGCCTTGTCTAGAAGCATTCTTTGCAAAATATGAGGATGTTGCTCTTGAGGAATTCTGTTTTCAGAATTAATTTTCTCAGTATATGCAATACGTTCACACATTAGTAGGTGTATCCATAGTACCTGTAGTTTGTAGGCAGGAAGAGGGGAGTTATATTAGGAGAATGAGAAAGGTTTCCATATAAAACTTATCTTTAATAATTATTTAAATATGCAGATTTTCACATCAAACACTAAAGTCCACCTTTAAAAGCAATGTACATCCTAAAGAAGAAGAAAAGGCTGCAGTCTCGAGGGGGTTTCGTCCTTTGTTTTAAATATTCATATGCATGATGGAAAAAATGATGTCAAAAATATCCAATCTGTGTTTTGCTACCTTAGCTAAGCAGTAAAGAATGCCTCTGCTAAAATCATCTCTCTCTTCCACCTCTCTGCTTATTCCCCCTACTGAAGCCGCTATAGCTGAGAATAGAATCAGAGAATGATAAAGCTGGAATAAACCCCAAAGGCCATGTATTCCAGCCCCATTTTGCTGTGCAAAAATACACAATCCTATCACTCTTGAGGGGATGGAGGTAACTAAGGTGTAGCAACATCTGAAAGTCCACTCTGAAAGTCTGAAAGTCCTTAAATCAGCATGAGGTAGCAGCACAAAAACAGTGGTAGAATGCGTGTGTGTTGGTTTTCCAGCTCACGGTTTTTAGCACAATCCAAAAAAAAAACAAACAAACAACGGAGGACTTTATCATCCGAGGCAGGCAAACCAGCTTTGAAGCTGGACCTCTTATACCATACTCCAGTTACTGGTTTGTTGCCCCTCCACCCAGGATTCTCCTGCACTTAGCTTTCTTCACTGTTTCTTTTAACTACCTTGGTGCAATGAATCCCTTCTGCTTCTGTGCCAAGAGTCAAATGACGTTAATGCATTGGATTCTCCTCTACCCTTCTCCTCCTTCCCCTTTGCCATTCCCCGGCTAGCTGTTTTCCTCATATTTTATATTTTTATTTATATTTGCCTTTTTGATTTGTTGTTAAATGCTGTAATTATGCAAATGATAATAATAAAAATAATAGTAATAATAATAATAGAAGCTTGAAGGTTGAATTATGCGGATGTGTGGAAATATAGTTACAAAACCATGGAATGGCAAATGGACACAACTGTACAAATCAAGAAAAGGCAATATTGAGAAGGCTCTCTATGTTATATGTATCCACTGTCTAAGCTAGTGCAACCATAGTGAAATAGTGGGCCGATGTGATAAAGTCCAAGAAGATGAAAACAAAAATCTAACACTGATTACGCTTTATGTTGTTATTGTTGTGCCCCTTCATGTTGACTCCACCTTGTAACAACCCCATCCAAGGGTTTTTGCAGCAAGATTTGTTCAGATGAGCTTTGCCATTATTTTCCTCATAGGACTTCATCCTACGAATGGAGGAAAAGCATCTTACTTCGTTACCTACCATCTTTCCTCATCTTCTGGGATGGCCAGCCATCTCACATCCTTTCCCCATGTTCTGCCCCTCTTTATCCATTTTGAGTTATTTGGATAGGGGTAACATCTGGCTCCTAAAGACAGACTTTTGGCTCAGTTTCCATGCACTGTGAAAACAGAGCCCCATGAAGTCCAACCGGAAGTATTCTTATCTGATGTGATGGCTTCCATGGGACTCCTGTGGGGCTCTGTTTCCACAGCACATGGAAACAGAGCCAAAAGTCTACCTGGTGAGGTCCTTAGAGTGCTTGACTTGCCCAAGGTCATCCATTGGGTTTTCATGACTAAGTGGGGATTTGAACCATGATCTTTTGGAATCCTGGCTGTCTCCATTCTTCTTAAGTCCTGTGCATTGTGGATGTTTTTCTGGCCCCTCAAGCTGTTTTCGGAGCCCCCATCACACAGACACACATGGAATTATAATCTCACATACTGCCAATGGTCTGATGCAGTTAAAGTCAGGATCATATGTCATGATTTTAATAATGCTGTATACATGTAGAAGTTACACTTAGACTCCAATCTCCTTCAATTTGAGAATTGTGGGCTTATTTCACCCTGAACATTTTCTGTGAAAAACAGTACGTCTTTTGTGTGGCATTATGGACAAATTATAAAACCTGCCTTGATCAATGAGTCATTTCCCTCAGCTTGGAATATGGACAAGATACTGACATTTTCTTAAGTAAAATCAACTGTGGCAGGCATTTCTTTTCTCTATGGCAAACATGCAGGTTTCTGTGGGTTTCTGTTATTAAAAAAGAGGAAAGGGAAATATTTTTAGAGCTGAAACTCACACAGATGTCTGAATGACCTAATAGTTGTATGTGGCTAAAAATATCTTAATAAAATTAAGCAGCTAAAGTATATCACAGAAAAATATACTTCATATATATCTATCCAGCATTGGCATTGGGAGGATGGTGACAGAGGGCTGGAGAAACATACAGTTTTGGTATTGGATTTCAGCAGGGTGTCTGCAGTAGATAATGCAATACAAGTTTGAGTTGGAAAAAGAATGGGAACCTGATTTAGACAATTTTGCTGTAGTGTTGTGTGTCTGCCTACAGTAGGCAAGGTAAATGGCAGATACCACCAGAGTTTCTTACTATGCATACATAAACAGCAAAAGAGGGAGTAGAGTGAAAGTCAGATAAACCTGCCTCACAAGCTACACCAAACCTGATCCACAAATCTGGCCACCAGAATGGAAATCATAAGAAAATTGAAGACTGTTAATAGAAAAAAGACCCTTCCTGCATGCAATCTGGAGTAACCCTTCCAGTGTTCTCTAGAAGGTTCAACATGTTTCCGTTTACTTAGGTGAGGCTTACCTGACCTGGTTGTTTCATTTCATATGTGCATATTGTTCGTTCTGGATAAAGGGTTTGGTGAAATCTATTGAATTTCTCTTCCTTTTCATGGTGTAGAAAACTTCCCACAAAGTTTTCCATGTTATTTCTGCCCCTGACATCAAGTATTGTGTGAAAGAAGTAATGCTGAAGAACACATCTTCACTAACTGAGATACACCTGTACCAGGTTAGAACATTTGGTCTTTAGATTTCTTTTTATATTATTAAACTTTGTGCCTTTAGGGCAGTGGTTCTCAACCTTCCTGATGCCACGACCCCTTAATACAGTTCCTCATGTGGTTCCCCCAACCAAAAAAAATATTTTCGTTGCTACTTTGTAACTGTAATTTTGCTACTGTTATGAATCGTCATGTAAATATCTGATATGCATTATGTATTTTCATTCACTGAACCAAATTTGGCACAAATACCCAATACGCCCAAATGTGACCACTGGTGGGGTTGTGGGGAGATCGATTTTGTCATTTGGGAGTTATAGTTGCTGGGATTTATAGTTAACCTACAATGAAAGAGCATTCTGAACTCCACCAGTGATGGAATTAAACCAATCCTGGCACACAGAACTCCCATGACCAACAGGAAATACTGGAAGGGTCTGGTGGGCATTGACCTAGAGTTTTGGAGAAAGCACTGTGGACTCAAACAATCATGGATCTGAACCAAACTTGATCTATGTTACAGCTACAGCCCTGATGCGGGGTGTCACAAGCCACCCCACGCACCTTCCCTTTCACCATCAATTGCCAGTGCAACAGCATGGCCCAAAAGGTCTGTGTGAAGTGGTCCTAAGTTCTCTAGGTAATGCATGGCAACTGAATAATGTATGGCAAGCAAAGTCATGATCACACACATCACTATATATCTTATGGACCATTTCGTCTATCAGACACGTCAGAAGGATTGTGACTGTCTGTCTCTGCAAATTCACTGAAAGATATAAAAACTGCCACAAAGCAGATCTCATAAAAGATAGAAGGATGACAGCAGAAACATTGGAATGCAACTCTCTGGCAACAACAGTGCTTGAATTCTCTGTAATAACTAAATGAACAAATGATGTCAATTCCAGACAAACCAACAAATGTGGAAGCCCTCTAATATCTAACACATGAACTCTATTAAACCAGCCACAGCTCTATTTCTCATCAAAAATAAAGACTATAAGCCAGATCTTATGAAAACAGCTTGCCAGTTAGCACAGAAAAGGGATACCTCACTTATCCTGTGCATGAGTCCTCAAGATATTCCAGTCTGCATACAGGAAAAAACACGTGTTTCTCACACAGGTAAACAGTTATTTAAGGGGCTAGAATGCAATCTATAAAATGTTTTAGATCAGTGGTTCTCAACCTTCCTAATGCCACTACCCATTAATACAGTTCCTCATCTTGTGGTAACTCCCAGTCATTACATTATTTTCATTGCTACTTCATAACTGTAATATTGTTACTGTTATGAATCGTAATGTAAATGTCTGATATGCAGGATGGATTTTCATGCACTGGACTGAATTGGGCATAAATACCTGATACACCCAAATTTGAATACTGGTGGGGTTGTGGATTGATTCTTCACCAATCCTTGTTTCCACAACAAGCCACATTTTTCAAAATCAAATGATCACAGGGACAGAAAGTGAGATGAAATCTTCTGAATAGGGGCACAGACAACAAAACAAACATCACAGGGGTGTTAACCCTTCCCTATGCTATCCAAAACTTACTTACACACACACACACATACTTTAATGCTCATATATGTGATAGGAATTTGGAGTCATATTTTCTTTTTCGTGTCAGGAGCATCTTGAGAAACTGCAAGTTGCTTCTAGTGTGAAAGTATTGGCCATCTGCAAGGACTTTGTCCAGGGGACGCCCAGATGCTTTGATGTTTTACCACCCTAGTAGGAGGCTTCTCTCATGTCCCCGCATGGGGAACTGAAACTGACAGAGGGAGCTCATCCGTGCTCTTCCCGGATTCATATCTCCAACATGTCAATATTGATGCTTAATTGTTTATTATGCTACTGTTTTAACTGTCCCTTAATTGTTTTTATGATGTTTAGCATTAAATTTTTGCTGTTGTTAACCGCTTTGAGTTGCCTAAGGGCTGAGAAAAGCGGTATATAAATGAAGTAAATAAATAAATAAATAAATAAATAAATCTTTAGTCCTGGCGGCACAGGGGTTTAACCCATTGCGCCACTGGGGGCTCATTTGGAGTAATATGAGAAAATAGTTTGCGAGAAAATTACAGGAAGTCTCCAAGTTATGAACAAGATAGGTTCTGTAGGTTTGTTCTTCAGCTGTATTTCTTTGTAAGTCGGAACAGGTGCATTTTTCAAGTAACTCCAGCCAAACACATCTTTAAAATATGAGTGAGACATGACTGTGTTAAAGAAAGCCACAAGATGTTTTGATGCATACTGATAATTGTATATTGGCCACGGTAGTCCATGCTCTGGTTACATCCTGCATAGACTACTATAATGCTCTCTATGTAGGGTTGCCTTTGAAAACTGCACGGAAGCTCCAAATGGTCCAACGAGTGGCAACCAGGTTGCTAACAGGAGCAGCGCTCAGGGAGCGCACGACTCCTCTGTTGTGCCAGCTCCACCAGCTGGCAGTCTGCTACCGGGCACAATTCAAAGTGCTGGCTTTAGCCTAGAAAGCCCTAAATGGTTCCGGTCTGGCTTACCTATCCAAATGTATCTCTCCTTATGAACTATCTAGGACTTTAAGATCATCCGGGGAGGCCTTGCTCTCGACCCCGCCTTCTTCGCAGATGCATTTGGCGAGGATGAGAGACAGGGCCTTCTCAGTGGTCGCCTCAGCTATGGAACGCCCTCCCCAGGGATATAAGGTCGGTTCCCTCCCTTCTAACATTCTGCAAAATGGTTAAGACCTGGCTCTTCAAGCAAGCTTTTTCTACTGGAGCATAATTAGACGTAAACGAATATATGGAATGACTGACGATGCGACTGGACAACAATTTTAGTAAGGAGATGCCAAGGATTTTGTTTTTACGGATATATTTGCTTTTTATGTTAAATTTTAAATTGCTGAATTGTTTATAATTGTTTTAACTGTATTTAGATATTTGCTATGGCATCAAATTGCTGCCGACTGTGGACCGCCTTGAGTCACCTCTGGCTGAGAAAGGCAGTATACAAAAGCAGTAAATAGATAAATAATAAATAAATATTGAGGGCTATTTATTTATTTAGTGGATAGGTTAGGTCACCATCATATTAGTATCAACAACATTTTTAGAAAACCCATAGAGAAAATTCTTTTTGTAAAAAATGATGACGGAGCATACTTTCATAGATGTGGGATGTAGAGGTAAAGTGGGAAAATAAAAAATGGAATGGGGGTACAAGGACTTAGATGTCATCAAAGGGAACAGCTGCATTGCCTCCTGAAGACAATTCCTTTTTTAAGAGGAGGGACATAATGTAACATTTAGTTCCAGATGTATCTTGTACGTACGTCCTATACATAAAACTCCAATTAGAAGGTGGAACTGAATTCCCAACCGCACTGCTAATGCAAAAGTATTGCCAGCCATCCCCATAAATGAGAGTCAGGAATCTGGATCCCATGTGGCACCTGGCCATAACAGATTCATTCTGAAGCCACAACAGCTCTTCCAGAATACCACAACTCTCCAGTTTTCCACATCTGCTGGTTATCGTGTGGGCTTCTGCACACTCAAACATGTCTTAAAACTTTAAACAATTCACACTTATATGCAGACAAAATAGTTTACTTTTCACTTGCCTCCCTGACAAATGATTCCAGAATGGGAACACAAAAAAAGGACAAGAAGTCATTCTGACAAATGAAATATGTATGGGTTCAATTTGTCTAGCAGAACATTCACTCGCATTTAATTTGGACCACATTTTGTTCAGCATGTTTTCCCCCATAAAGGGATGTTAACATTTTATGCAACCTCCATCAGTTCTGGATTCGAGTATCAGGTGACTAAAGGCACTGATGCATTTTCAGTCTGTTCTGATGGAAGGAAACAATAGGCCTCATATTATTATTAAAAAACAAATGCTTTCTATTCCAAGGATTCAGGAAAGGTTTGATTTTATAAAGGTAAAATGTGCTTTAAAGACGCACTAGCTAAAGTATATTCTTACAAGGGATGCATCTACACTGTAGAATTAATGCAGTTTAACATCCCTCTCCCCTTTAACTGCTGTGGCTCAATGCTATGGAATCATGAAAGTTCCACGCAGTTTTAGATGATCCTTTACCTTCTCTACTGAAGAGTTCTCATGTCTCACCAAACTACAACTCTACAAAATGCAAATCCAAGGATTCCACAGCATGGAACTTTGGCAGTTAGTGTCAAACTGCATTAATTATACAGTGTAGATGCACCTAAGAAGGAATAGAAGTAAACCCAACTTTAGAGATCAGTCCAATGAATAGACTTTTGGGTTCAATGGAGCTTCCTCCCATGTAAGTGTATGCATAAACATAGAGAATGGAGAGTTGAATTGTTAAGAACAAAAATCACATGTATTCATAGTGTGCACAATTTTGATTGTAAATATTAACAATTTTATTATAACATTATAACATTATAAGAGAGAGAGAGTAGAGTAGAGTTTTAGAGGACATGGACTAGAATGACATTACGACTGGCTGATTTTGTCATTTGGGAGTTGTAGTTACTGAGACTTATAGTTCACCTACAATCAAATACCATTCTGAACCCCACCAACAACGGAATTGAACCAATTTAGTCACACTAAATTGCCATGACCAACATAAATACTGAAAGAGTTCAGTGGGGATTGACCTTGAGTTTTGGAGTTGTGGTTCACCTACATCCAGAGAGCACTGTGGATGGAAACAATGATGGATCTGGGCCAAACTTGGCACAAATACTCAATATGCCCAAATGTGAACACTGGTGGGGTTTGGGGAAAAATAGACCTTGACATTTGGGACTTGTAGATGCTGGGGTTTATAGTTCACCTACAATTAAGGAGCATTTTGAACTCCACCAACAATGGAATTGAACCAATTTTGGCACACAAAATTGCCATGATCAACATAAATATTTTATTATTTATTTACTTCACAGTTTTGTATACCAAGCTTCTCAACCTCGTTGAGGGACACAGCCATAAAAACATATACATTCATTAAAATATCATATATCACAATTACAAAAACTTTAAAATAACACTATGTCTAAAACTACTGTGGTCAGTCGTCCTATTAAGATGGATCTACATCAACTTCCATCCAGGGTCCTATGGTGTTCTCTCATTCCTCGAAGGCCTGACTCCACAGCCACGTCTTCACCCGTTTCCTAAATGTTAGGATGGATGGGGCGGTTCTGGCCTCCAGAGGGAGAGAGTTCCAGAGTCGCGGGGCCACCACCGAGAAGGCCCTGTCCCTCGTCCCCACCAGGCGCGCTTGCGAGGCCGGTGGGACCGAGAGCAGGGCCTCTCCAGATGATCTTAGTAATCTTGATGGTTCGTAGGGGAGAATACGTTCGGAGAGGTAAACAGGGCCGGAGTCGTTTAGGGCTTTATAGGTCAACACCAGCACTTTGAATTGTGCTCGGAAGCTAATTGGCAGCCAGTGGAGCTGGCGTAACAGCGGAGTGGTGTGCTCCCTGTACCCAGCCCCCGTTAGTAATCTGGCTGCCTCGTGTTGGACTTGCTGCAGCTTCTGGGCAGTCTTCAAAGGCAACCCCACGTAGAGAGCGTTGCAGTAATCTAAGCGGGATGTAACCAAAGTGTGTACTACCGTGGCCAAGTCAGCCCTCCCAAGGTACGGACGCAGCTGGCGCACAAGTTTTAATTGTGCGAAAGCTCCCCTGACCACCGCTGGAAGAGTTTGGTGGGAATTGACCTTGAGTTTTGGAGTTGTGGTTCACCTACATCCAGAGAGCACGGTGGACCCAAACAATGATGGATCTTGGCCAAATTTGGCACGAATACTCAATATGCCCAAATGTGAACACTGGTGGAGTTTGGGGGAAAATAGACTCTATTAAGTTCCGGACTGTCAGGATTATTGTCCTGGAAATATTCCACAGCCTTTTGGATTTTAGCCATGCAGCCCAAATATTGACATTTGGGAGTAGTCGTAGCTGGGATTTATAGTTCTCCTACAATCAAAGAACCTTCTGAACTCCACCAACAATAGAATTGGGTCAAACTTCTCACACAGAACTCCATAACCAACAGAAAATATTGTGTCTTTGGTGACCCCCCTGACACCCCTTCGCGATCCCCCAGGGGTCCCGACCCCCAGATTGAGAAACACTGCTCTAGGGGTGATTCCCCTTGGCCGCAGGTGGGCCCCCTCCCTCTTTGCCTCCCTCCCTGAGCCCTCGCCCCGCCTTCTCCATCCGAAAGCAGCCGCCAGAAGCGAGAGCAGAGAGAGAGAGTCCAGGTACCGGCAGCGCCAAGCGGGCATCTCTCCCTCTCTCTCTCTCTCTCTTTTCCTCGGGTCCCAATGGACGGGATGAACAAGCGCAAAGCCGCCTTCTTGCTGTTGCAGGTCGCCTTGCAGCTCTGCCCGGGCTTCTCCACTCCGCCCGCCGCCCCTCAAGGTAAGAAGGGGAGACCCAGCAGGAGAGAGGAGCCTTGTCTTTCTCGTTCCCCTCCCCAAAATGGCACAGACACCCTCATCCCCCCACTTTTGTCTTCATGAAGTTCGATTGCCTCAGTTGCAGGAGTTGAACTTTGCAAAAGCGGGGCAAGAAAGTGGGAATGGACTACAATTCCCAGTAGGATTCCGGAGGGTTTATTATTGTCCAGAGAAAGAGGTTTGATGGGGAACACATGGCAGCTCCCCCAAGATCCTCAACAAGGGCTGCTTTCCCTAAAGAAGACGACCACCACTACCTCACACACACACCCCACATTTAGCAAAGTTGTCCATGCTTGAATTGCTTTTGTGAGGGGAGTATTTGCAGAATTAAGTCCTGTGCTATGGAGTTTGGTTTGCATTAAGCAAAATCAGAACTGCAGAGATTATCTGACAAAGGAGTTGCTTGAGGATAGAGATCCCATGTCAATGTGTTTTCATCTGAGGCTTACTATTTGGATGCATGCAATCCAATGTGAACAGGTCCTTCCAAACAAGATCATAGTTGAGAAGATTCTGCAGGAGAACAAGGGGAGACCTACATCGCTTTTATCTCATTTTGGAAACCTGTCCTTTGATTCTCCTTTTTGGTTTGGACTGAAAATGTTAGTGATGTTGTAAATGAAACATTTGGAGTAATAATTTCTTTATTTGTGTCAGGACCGTCTTGAGAAACTGCAAATTGTTTCTGGTGTGAGAGTATTGGCTGTCTGAAAGGATATTGCCCAGGGGACAGCCAGATGTTTTGATGTTTTACCACCCTTGTAGGAGGCTTCTTTCATGTCTCCGCATGGGGAGCTGGAGCTGACAGAAGGATCTCATCCATGCTCTCCCCGGAATTGGAACCTCCAACATATCAGTCTTCAGTCCTGCTCGCACAAGGGTTTAACCCCTCTTTGTGTATTATTATTGTTATGGAGCCTCCAGTGGCGCAATGGGTTAAACCCTTGTGCTGGCAGGACTGCTGACTGAAAGGTCGGCAGTATGAATCTGGAAACAGGGTGAGCTCCCGTCTATCAGCTCCAGCTGCTCATGCAGGGACATGAGAGAAGCCTCCCACAGGATGGTAAAACATCCAGACATCCCCTGGGCAATGTCCTTGTAGACAGCCAATTCTCTCACACCAGAAACAATTTGCTCTCAAGTTGCTCCTGACACAGAAAAATATTATTATTATTATTATTATTATTCCACTTTTTTTCTCTTGAAGGAGATTCAAAGCACTGTTTACAATTAAGAAATACCATAAACCAATCATAAATGTATTCGTCTTTAAAGCATCACCCTTGTGCTGGCAGGGCTGCTGACCAAAAGGACGGTGGTGAGCTCCCATCTGTCAGCTCCAGCTTCTCATGTGGGGACATGAGAGAAGCCTCCCACAGGATGGAAAAACACCCAGGTGTCCCCTGGGGAACGTCATTGCAGACGGCCAGTTCTCTCACACCAGAAACAACTCGCAGTTTCTCAAGTCTCCTGAAACAAAGATATTATATATATATATATATATATATATATATATTCCATCTTTTTTTCTCCCAAAGGAAACTCAAAGCAGTGTTTACAGTTAAGAAATACCATAATCTGATCATAAATGTATTTGTCTTTAAAGCATCCCAGGTCTCTTTCTTGTTTTGCTGCAACAAGCTCACAAGAGAACTTGTGGCAGTTATATTTATGTGCTGTATTTTTTTATTCGATTTTTATAAAACAACAGTTTTAGCTGTGAAAATGTAGTCTGGACACTGATATAAACAATTGTGTGCGTTTTTTCAACAATGCTTTTATTTTTCAAAAAATAATAGCTTGTTGGCATTAATAGGAATCTGCTCAGGAGTCACTTCAATTTAGTTTAAAATGACTTACTCCCAGGTCAAGGTTCATGCAGGATTTTAGCCTAAGGATGTGCTGAAGGCATTGATCCAAATCACACTTGCTAGGGCAGCATTTCTCAATCTGGGGGTCAGGACCCCTGAAGGGGTCGTGAGGGGGATGTCAGGGGGGGTCACCCAAGACTATCAGAAAACAGTATTTTCTGTTGGTCATGGGGATTCTGTGAGGGAAGTTTGGCCGAATTCTATCATTGGTGGGGTTCAGAATGCTCTTTGATTGCAGGTGAATAAATCCCAGCACTACAACTCCCAAATATCAAGGTCTATTTTCCCCAAACTCCACCAGTATTCACATTTGGGCCTACTGACTATCTGTGCCAAGTTTGGTCCAGACCTATCATTGTTTGAGTCCACAATGCTCTCTGAATGTAGGTGAAGTACAACTCCAAAACTCAAGGTCAATGCCCACCAAACCCTTTCAGTATTTTCTGTTGATCATGACAATTTGTTGATCATGGGAGTTCTGTGTGTCAAGTTTGGTTCAATGTCATCGTTGGTGGGGTTCAGAATCCTCTTTGATTGTAGGTGAATTATACATCTCAGCAACTATGATTCCCAAATGACAAAATCAATTCCCCACCCCCTACCCCACCAGTATTCAAATCTGGGCATATTAGGTATTTGTGCCAAATTTGATCCAGTGAATGAAAATACAGCCTGCATATCAGATATTTACATTACGATTCACAACAGTAGCAAAATTACAGTTATGAAGTAGCAACGAAAATAATTTTTATGGTTGGAGGGGGGGCCTCCACAACATGAGGAACTGTATTGAGGTGCCCATTTACAAATTATGCTGGAGAAAGGATTTCACCTAAACTTTTTATCCTAATGATTAAAAATGTGGAATATTTTGCCTCTGAAGTGTGGTGGAGTCTCCTTCTCTGGAGAATTTTAAACAGAGGCTGGATGGCCATCTGTCAGGAGTGCTTTGATTGTGTATTTCTGTATGACAAAGGGATTGGACTGGATGGTCCTTGTGTGGCCAAACAACATCAGAGTGTGGAAAAGGTGGCAAAATGTGTTACACATAAAACTAGGAGGCTCTGCAGCAGAGAAAGGCAAGATTCTGCAATCTGTTCCTCTCCCAGGGTTGAGTAAGTTGAGTACAAATTGCTTTCACACTTTGAACTCAGTTTGCAGAAGCTGAAATAAGCCAAGCTGATGTGGGAATGTAGCAGGAGAAAGAGAAACTGGGATGTTTTAAACGCAACTAGTAAAGTTGGATGGCAGAGGATGAACAGGGACTGTTCTCCTGTCATTTTGAGACAGTTGGAGTGTATGAAACCGTGAATAAGTGGCCTGTGTGCTGTTCAGATGCTAACATGTTCAGAGTTTATATTCACCTTTCTTATGGTTTGTTCTTAAACTCGACTTCAAATAGATGACCCTCCTTTGATAGCCAATGAAATAGTTGACTGACATCTGCAAAACATATGACCAGCCTATGGGGATGGTATTTCTTTCATGAAGCAAAACTTACACTAACTTGCTCTGAATACCTCAATCAGCAAAGATATCCAGAGAAGATTTCTGATGTTGATGGGAACACTTCTAATATTTTTGTGATGTTGCCTGTATAGGCTGTAGTCCTAAAAAAACCAAACTTTTGAGATACACTCTTATTAATGGTTGGAAGCAGAGAGGGTGTTTTGTTCATGCTGAAATATAAGTATTAGATATGATCCAGTAGTGGCTATGAAGCCCACAGTGGTGCAATGGGTTAAACCCTTGTGCCGGCAGGACTGCTGACCACAAGGTCGGCAGTTTGAATCCAGAGAGAGGGGTGAGCTCCCAACTGTCAGCTCCAGCTTCTCATCCAGGGGCATGAGAGAAGCCTCCCACAGAATGGAAAAACATCTGGATGTCCCCTGAGCAACATTCTTGAAGATGGCCAATTCTCTCATACCAGAAGCAATTTGCAGTTTTTCAAGTCACTCCTGGCACGAAACAAAGAAGCAGTGACTATTAATCTTTCAGTGCTTGTACGGATCCTAGTTGAGCAACACAAGGTGCTGAATCTATTTCCAGGATAGGATCACCTTCTTAAATGTGTAACTTAAAATTCAGATTAAAACCCAGTTGAATGGAAAGCCACCTATTGCAACTGATCAAATTTAAAATTATAGTTCACACTGTGGTGTATATATGACTGAGATGACTGTATAGCAGGCATGGGCAAACTTTGGGCCTCCAGGTGGTTTGGACTTCAACTCCCAGTAGGTTGTTATGAATTGTGGGAGTTGAAGTCCAAAACACCTGGACAGCTGAAATTTGTCCATGCCTACTGTATAGAAACATTACAGGAAGAAGCACTTTATGTAATTCAGAATTATGTAATCTAGTTCCTTCAGATGTTTTGGACTACACATACTCATAATCCCTGACCATTGGCCATGCTGCCTTGGCTTTATAGTTCAAAACATACCAGATTGCCTAAGGCTGTGGTGCAGGAATGGAAATCCTGCTGTTCTTGGGCTGCAATTTCCGACATTCCACTCCATTGGTTTTGTTGGCAAAGGCTTTCGTTAGATACATTTCAACAGCTTCTGGAAGCCAATACAATTTTTACTCCCGTTGTGGTTGATGGAGAGTTTGTTTTTATGGTTGTAGCTCTCTGATATAGGGATAGCACCAATTCAACTACTTCAGGTAGTAGGCTATGGGGAAGCACAAAACACTGACTAAAGGTGCTTCTATACTGTAAAATTAATGCAGTTTGACATCACTTTAACTACCATGGCTCAGTGCTTTGGAATCCTTGTATTTATATTTTGGCAGAGAAGGCTGAACACCTGGTAAAACTACAATTCCCATAATTCAATAGCTTTGAAGCATTATGGTGGCCTAAAACTGCATTAATTCTACAGTGTAGCTGCACCCTTCCTTCAGCATTAAGTGTGCCACACAACTCCACCCAATCTACCCTCCAGTCTTCAGATGCAGTGGATGATAGTGTCCTGCCACCAGTGTTTAAAAGTAAATGGTCAGTTGACTTGCAGATGAGCAATGACATAGAAGAGCATCAACTTTTCACCCTTTTCTCAGTTTTGGGTCATTCCTGCTTTTGTGTAAGCATAATTTGTTGTTGTTGTTATTGTGTGCTCCATGACTGTAAATCAGAGACCTTCAAGAAACCTGGATGTTGGGCACAAATTAATATGAAGCACTAAATTATCTGAAGCAAAGCACAACTCCCTCCTTCAAATTCTGGCACTTTTGTAGGTTATGTGAAAACAGACTCTGAAAACACAGAAGAGTTTTAATTTATTTATTCATTCGAGGTTAATCAGCTGACTACATTGCTTGTCTTCTTTCATAGACTAATCAAGGGATGAAATGTATAATAATTTGAATGAAAGGGAAATGAATCTCCTTGTGTTTTGTTAAGAAGAATTATTTATATGTGGAATCTGGTATGATGCTTTAGGACAGTGTTTCTCAACCTGGGGTTGGGACCCCTGGGGAGGTCATGAGGATGTGTCAGAGGGGTCACCAAAGACCATCAGAAAACATAGTATTTTCTGTTGGCCATGGGGATTCCATGTGGGAAGTTTGGCCCAATTCTCTTCTTGGTGGGGTTTAGATTGTAGGTGAACTATAAATCCCAGCAACTACAACTCCCAAATATCAAGGTCCCAAACTCCACCAGTGTTCACATTTGGGCATCTTGAGTATTTGTGCCAAGTTTGGCCCAGATCCAACATTGTTTGAGTCCACAATGCTCTCTGGATGTAGGTGAACTACAACTCCAAAACTCAAGGTCACTGCCCACCAAACCCTTCTAGTATTTCCTGTTGGTCATGGGAGTTCTGTGTGCTAAGATTGGTTCAATCCCATTGTTGGTAGAATTCAGAATGCTCTTTAAATGTAGGTGGACTCTAAATCCCAGCAACTACAACTCCCAAATGACAAAATCAATTTCCCACCCACCCCCACCTCACCAGTATTTAAATTTGGTCCAGTGAATGAAAATACATCCTGCATATCAGATCGTTACATTACAGTTCATAATAGTAGCAAAATTACAGTCATGAAGTAGCAACAAAAATAATGTTATGGTTGGGGGAGGAACTGTATTAAGGGGTCATGGCATTAGGAAGGTTGTGAACCACTGCTTTAGGATGATAAAAAGAAATGTTGGTATTCTGTAGCTTTACAAGCTCTGTAAGAATGCCAACCTTTTTGATTTAGGCAGGTCTTTAGGAAGTGACCTTGCTTCTTTCTGAGAGTAATTTTACCTAAGTATCCTTTTTTCCCCTTTTTTTCTTTCTTTTTCTTTTTGTGTTTTAATTTTTGAATGTTTGATTCATTTTCCCCAAAACATTTTATGGTAAATTGCCTTAAGTCCTATAGTGGAAGACAGGCAGGATATAGATCAAATAAACTCTGGAGCAAATAAATAAATTCTGCAGGTGTAGCATTGTTTCCCCCCGGTGCATTTCAGTGCCAAGAAAATTTGCCAGAAAACAAAAAAGGATGAAGAGCATCCAGATTAGAGCCATTGCATGTATAAACATGTCTTTGTCCCTTTCATATAGAAAGCAGTGCTTCATACATCTGCCTTACTCACCTAATTTTCCATTGGCTTTTGGCAGTTTTCTCCCTGCACATCCTTGTTCTGCTTCTGGAGCCAGGTTATGGGATGTGAGACTTCCAAAATAGCCCGTGGAAGGTTGACAGTGCTCATTGGTTAGCGAACACCGACTTTGGGAAAGAGGGTGAATAGAAAACAGGTGTGGATCTCTGGATATGAAATGGAGCAGGCCTTAGGGAAGCCTACTTTATCAATGAAACTTCCAGAATCCCCAGGCAGCATAGCCATGCTTGGAAACAGAAGTCTCCTGGAAGATGTCATGGCGGCCTGGCTGAACCTTGAGTATTTTGCATTATTGTGATTACCAAACCAGTTCTTACTGTAGACTCTAAATGTTCCTGTTCATCCTTCTCATATCTATGAACTTGTATATGAGTAAATATGAGTGTCACTCAGATGAGTTAATGATTTGTATGAACCACACTGTGATGCTTATGTGCAAATCAATAGAGAAAGCAAATGTCTCCAAAGCAGTACTGGACAAAGTCCATCCCTTGATTTCTCAATTGGCAGCTCTTGAAGCTCTTCAAAGCACCAGATTCTTCCCCTACATTAAGATTTTTGAGCTATATTTTTCATCCCCAGTCAGGAAATGGATGAATTCCCCTTCCAGCTCCACTGATGTGTGCAAGGCTGTTAGTGCAGATAATACTGTAAAAAGTTGGGTTAAGACATGGTTCTCTGACAGTCTTCCATATGGAGAAATACACACTATGCTCTTCCACCATGGCTTCTGTGTGTGTTTAAGAAGTTGGAAAAGTTAATTTTTGGGTGACAACTCCCAGAATCCTCTAGTCAGCTCTGTTTGAATTTGTTCCAATCTGATCTGGAAACTGTTATCTGGGTATGATGAATTTCCTTCTCCATAAGACTCTAGAAGATCTCTCATGGAACCCATGTGATTATGTGGAGCATAATGTTTCATACACACAGCTCCATACCTCTCTCTCTTTTCCTTGGTATGTTCTGCTAGATGTACTGAAATGAAAGGAATGGAGGTTGTTGTTCCTCTTTCCTTTTCCTGGAGAGATGCAATGAGATTGACAACCTAATCACACTAAAGCATGGATTTGCTTTAAATCCGGTTTCTGCCTCCTGAATTCTAGGGTTTGTAGTTTAGTGAGGCCCAGGACCTATCTAGCTCCTCCTTAAACTACAGGCCTCAGAATTCTGTAGAAGGCAGAAACTGTATTTAAAGTGGATCCACGCTCTAGTGTGATGAGATCCTGAGATGCAGTTTCTGTAACTTATGCTACATCCACATTGCAGAATTATAGTAATTTGACACCACTGCCATGGCTCATTGCTATGAAATTCTAGGGGTTTTTGTTTTGTAAGATATTTACGCTTATATGTCAGAGAACTCTGCTGCCATAACAACCTACAAACTCCATGATTCCATAGCAGAGAGCTTTATCAGTTGAAGTGATGCCAAACTGCAATACTGTGTTCCCTCACTTTTTGTGGGTGATCTGTTCCAGGACCACTCGTGATAAGTGAAAATCTGTGAAGTAGGGACGCTCCACCCACTCAAGTGGGTGGAGCCTCCCTACTTTGCGGCGGCCTCCTCGGAGGTCCCTTCCTTGCCAGGCTGGGTGCCCAAGCCTGGAACCCAGCTTGGCAAGGAAGGAACAGGCAAGGAAGGAACGGGGAGCAGCTATACAGTGTTCCCTCGCTGCTCCCCGTGAAACAGCGAGTCCGCAATAAGTGAACCACGAAGTAGTGAGGGAACACTGTAATTCTAAAGTCCAGGTGGTCTCTCAGTTGCATCTTTCCCTCTCTCCTCATTCCATGGCCATTGAATGAATGTAGCCACCCTCTTAGAGCTTGGTAGCTGCCAGGAGGAATTTTTTTTTTTTTGGATGGTGCTTCAGGCACATCCCAATCCCCCCCCCCCAAAAAAAAAAAACATTAGGGCACAGAATTTGTGCATATGTCAGCAACAGGTTTCCAGCCTCATACTTTTGGACTGTGGTTAAAGATCTCTTCAAAGAAGTTTGAATGAGAAAAGTATTGTACACTTTGAGGGGGTTTTCTGTTTTGTTTTTGTCTTAATTGCTTCAGTATGGCTTCCTAAATGTAAAGTGCAGGTAATTTTTACCAGTTGTGGAGGGAAATATAAAGGGACTTTAAAGCAGAGTAAAGTAAAGTAAATGTGGAAAAACAAAGATAGGATCATAAATAGAGGGAAGTGTTCTAAAACAAGGAACAATTCAAAGGAATGTTTTTAGAGGGCATGGGAACCTAAGCTCTAGTCTACCTCACTTAATAAGAGCGAGGGTACATCTGTACTGTAGAATTAATGCTGATACCCATTAAACTCCAGTGACTCAATGCTGTGGAATACTTGGAATTGTAGTTTCATGAGGCATCAGCACACTTTGGGAGAGAAGCCTCAAGAACAACTACAACTCCACTGAGACATCGCAGTTAAAGTGGTACCCAACTGTTTTAATTCTACAGTGTAGATATACACCGAGTCTCCATGAGCATGGAAACACTCACTCTAAATGGCTCTTGGGTTCCCTCATAATGTCCCTGTGCTTTTAGTAACTATTGTGTTAAACCAGTTTGCCTCTGCCAGACTAAACCAGCTTAGCTTGAAACTCTAGACTACAGCTTTCCGAACATTTCTTGTTGGTGAAACACTTTTTAGATTTGCATTATTTTGCGACATAGTAATGCAGTTTTACTAGCAAACCGGAGGCCTATTTTTTAAATTTCATGTCAAAAGCATTGCATAGATAAAGCAAGTATAAGACTAATAAAACAGATGGAATACAAGTGGCTAAACAACTCCAGACCAAAAATGGGCAACAGCGACCGTATTGTCTGTAGCTTTAACCAAGTCTTCCTCTGTGCATGAGGCAGGGCATTGTGGACAAGCATACAGATGCAGAGTTGTTTTGCTCCACAGTCCCACAAGGTGGAGGATTCTTCAAATTGGAGGCTAAACCAACCCCTTCTAAGAGATACAAACACATCAATAAATTGAAATAACAAAATATATGAGAAGACAACATACCTCATGAAAATGTATGATGGGACAACATATCTCATGAAAACTTAAATGATTGTTGCTTATTCCACAAGGACTTAGAGGTTCCTATGTGTTACGTTGGCATGACACACCTACACACTGCATAGAATTTGGAATGCTCTTCTCTAGACTCTCCAGTGCCTTTGGGGCAGTGTGGACAGTTGGACACTGTTTCCCTACACTCATGGAAAGGGGAATCGAGCAAGCCCATGTTGCTACTTCCAGTTAGCCACAATGCTCAGTGCAAGTTCTGACATCAACAGAGGTGCCTGCAGGACCAGAAAGAAGGAGGGAAGATTGCCCTCCTCCTCCTTCCTTGCCACGTGGGCATCTCTACTGATTTGAGAACAGGGCATTTCTGCTCCGGAATAGCCGTAGATTTATCGGCCAGTGTAGCCTTGCCCTACTTGTGTTTCTGGGCATTACTTTTCTAACAAAAAAATTGGTACGTGAGGCAAGATATTATTGGAAGCATAAGGACAGGGTCCTACATCACAAAAAAGAAGAGTGGTTCAGCATGTTTGAGCAAACTTTTATCCAAAACTAACAATGTGCACATGTAAAAAGAAACAATTAGATTGGCTATTTCTTGTGTAAACAAATAAAAAGTGTTCAAACCTTCTAGAGACCACTTGAAAGCTTCTTCCAAAATACATCCAGGGATGATTTTTCTTCTTCTTGCGTGAGCCTTGTTTCTTACATGAGTCTTTTTATGTTTTCCATTTTGTGTTTGCTTTTTAATGTGTTGGGGGCACATAGTGAGGCAGGCTTATTTAATTCCTCAGTTTCTCTTTGTTGTTCTCTTCATTCATGCACACAGTAAGGGATTCTGGAGGTAGGAGCTATTTGACTTGAAGGCAGGCACATACAATTATATCAGATACTAGCCATCCCCTGCCACACATTGCTGTGGCCCAATCTGCTGATGGGGAAAATAAAGTAATTAGAAAGTGTTGGTTTCTAATATATGTAATTTCTTTGAGCTTGTGGGCAAACAGTATTACTTTGTCAGTGTTGATGTGGAGATTGTCTGGTTTGCCCACTCTGGAACATGCAACATAGAATTGTCCTTCTTTGGGGGTCCCTTTCAAATCTATGATACTATATCTGTGTGTGAATCATATATATCTAGCTATGGCTTGATGGCTCTTTGTCAGGAGGGCTTTGATTATGTTTTCTTGCCCTGGTGAAGGGAGTTGGACTCGATGGCCTTAAGTATGAGCGTTCTGTGTGGGAAGTTTGCCCCAGTTCTGTCGTTGGTGGGGTTCAGAATGATCTTTGATTGTAGGTGAACTATAAATCCCAGTATCTACAACTCCTAAATATCAAGGTCTATTTCCCCCAAACTCCATCTGTGTTCATATTTGGGCATATGGAATATTCGTGCCAAGTTTGTTCTAGATCCATCATTGTTTGAGTCCAGTGCTCTCTGAATGTAGGTGAATTGCAACTCCCAAACTCAAGGTCAATGCTCATCAAACCCTTCTAGTGTTTTCTGTTGGTCATGGGAGTCCTGTTCAATTCCATCACTGATGGAATTCAGAAGGCTCTTTGATTGTAAGTAAACTATGAATCCCAGCAACAACTCCCAAGTGACAAAATCATTTTTTTAGTGATGCTCACTCCTTGGGTTAGTAGGTGTCTTGTGGCCAAATTTGGTGTCAATTCGTCCAGTGGTTTTTGAGTTATGTTAATCCCACAAATGAACATTACATTTTTATGTATATAGATCGGTGAACTCAGGCCTGGAGGCTGGATGCGGTCTTTTGGGCTCTTTTCTCAGTCTCTCCTCTCTCACACCATCCTAACCTTCCTTCTCTCTTTCCTTCCTCCTTCCCTTCCTTCTTTACCTCCCTCTTTCTCCCTCATTCCCTCCTTACTTTCCTTCCTCCCTTTCATCCTTCCTTCCTTCCTTCCCTTCCCTTCCCTTTTGTTTTTCCTTTCCTTCTCCCTACCCTCCCTACCTTCCATTTCTTTCCACCCTTCTTTCCTCCCAACCTTTTCTTCCTTCCTCCCTTCTCTTTTTCCTTCCTCTTTTTCTCCTGGGGGATGTTTATCTGGGAGAAAAGAAGGTAGAGAGGGAACATGAGAACCATGCTTCAAGGTTTCAAAGGGTGTCCCATTGAAGAGGAGGGGGAAACTGACTTTCTGCTGCTCTAGAGACCAGAGCACAAGGGAGCAATGGGTTCAAAAAGTAGGGAAAGAGATTTGACTGAAAAGATTAGGAAGAACTTCCTGAGAGTAAGAGCTGTTGGAGAGTGGCATAGACTGCCTTGAAGTGTGGTGGAGTCTCCTTCTCTGGAGGCTTTTCCGCAGAAGCTGTCTATTGGGAGTGCTTTGATTGTGCCTTCTTGCATGGCAGGGGGTTGGACTGGATGGCCCTTGGAGGTCTCTTCCAGCTCAATACGGGGTCTAATGGATACACTTTTACTCTCCTACCCACTATCTCTGAGAACAGTGGTATACAAATAAAGTAAGTAAGTAAATAAATAAATAAATAAATAAGACCAGCCCTTTTGGTATCCAAATGTTTCCCGTCTTTCCTTCACTTTCTGCCTCTGAAAGAGAAGAGGAAGGGGAGGAAAGGGCAGGGAGGGAGCTTGGGGAGAACCCCCTCCTGGCCTGCTTACCCTGCTCTGGCCTGCCATGCAGCCCCCCAAGTTAGAAAGTTTGCCCATGCTTGAATTTTTTATAGATAATTAAGAATATAATTCCATTCTTTCACAGCATAAACTTTATTACATTGGGTTGCTGTAAGTTTTCCGGGCATGTTTCTAAAGCATTCTCTCCTGACATTTCACCTGGATCTATGACAGGCATCCTCAAAGGTTGGTGTAGTCTGTTCCATTGTTTATTGCAGATACAATACGAAAACTTGATACTGACAATCTCTATTTCTCCAGCCACCTTTCATCATCCAATCTTCCAGCTAGGCAAAGGCACTAAGGCAATAAGAGTCTGGGCTGGCATAGAAAGACTGTAAAATGAAGCATCTTTGCTAGAGGCTTTGTGTGTCTGTATTACTTAATTATCACGAGTGCAAGTACTAAGCTGTATCTTGACAAGCTCCTTAATTTTGCACATAAAGAGACTTCAAGAAAATATTTTCCCAAATAAATGTAGGGCATTATTCAGGGAAAGTTTCTTTTTGTATCAAATCAGTGTTAAAGTGGCAATCCATTCAGAGTGATGCATTTAAAAGTCTTTTATCTCTTTCTTGAAATTAGTAATTATTGAGTTGTTTGAATGGTGCCTTTAATTTTTGAAAAGATTCCTCACCACCAATCATTGGAAAAGGATATCCTCTCTTCCCTCCCCACCATTCTCTGACTCACACTGCTTTGATTTGGGAAGTTCATTTTGAAAATTTTGATATCTGTCTTTATCCGAGCAGCCTCAGTACTGTGTGAACAATTGGATGAATTCACTGGGGGAAGTCATGCATTCTGTGTCAACTGGCAGACTTCTCTGCTTTTGTAGATGTTCCGCTCTTCTGTGTCAATTGGCTCCTGTTAGTGTTGTTCTGATATATATGGCCACAGCAATTCACCAAATCATCCTTGTGTCCCATTGGTAGATGGGCTATTTAGTGAAAGATAAGAAATGTACTGCTTCTCTGCTTCATTTTCATTACAGATATGTATGTGGTCAAATTTTCCACTACTAAACAAGATACCACAGGTGGACAGCTTAGACACTCTCTGTGGTCATTGGTTGCTAAATATGCCAAGAAAACCCTTTGTTAGCCTTGCATGAGGGCAGGCATGGGCAAACCTTGGCCCTCCAAGTGTTGTGGACTTCAGCTCCCACAATTCCTAACATCCTCAGGCCCCTTCTCTTTCCCCCTCAGCTGCTTAAGTGGCCAACTTTGGTCCAGTGAATGAAAATACATCCTGCATATCAGATATTTACATGATGATTCATAATAGTAACAAAAGTCCTGAATGGTTCTGGCCCAGATTACCTGTCTGAACGTATCTCCTGCTATGAACCATCACGAAGCTTAAGATCATCAGGAGAGGCCCTGCTCTCGATCCCACCACTCTCACAAACGCGGTTGGTGGGGACGAGAGACAGGGCCTTCTCGGCAGTGGCCCCCGTCTGTGGAACTCTCTCCCTAAGGATATCAGGTTGGCCACCTCCCTCCTGTCCTTTAGAACACAACTGAAGACCTGGCTAAAGGCCAGGCGTTCAATTAGAGGCCAGCGGCAATAGGAAAAGGAAATTTGGATTTTGTGATACGGATTCTCCTGGCTCGGCTTAGTTTTGCTGGCACATTAATCTATTAATTTATTTTTAAATTTTACGGATGATGTAGTATAATGTTTTAAAATGATTTTATTATAAATTGTAATTTTTATTGTATTTATGCTGTTAGCATCCTCTGATGCTCATGTGAGACCGCACTGAGTCCCCCCTTGTGGGGAGATGGGCGGGATATAAATATATGAAATAAATAAATAAATAAAATTACAATTACGAGGTAGCAACGGAAATACCGTTGGGGGTCACCACAACATGAGAAATTGTATTAAGGGGTCGTGGCATTAGGAAGGTTAAGAACCATTAATGTAGATGCAATCAGACTCTGCCTTTTAATTCTTAAATGTATGCACTCCCATGTTTTGCTTCCTTTTGTGAAATATTTAGCTCTGGTTTCTCGTTGTTTTTTCATGTGGCAGTTTCCATAAGCAAATGGTGTTGTAATTTCATCCACTGAACCACCCCATTTTTCAACAAAACGGCACCCAATAGAATTGGTCTTTGTGGCAAAATGCATAATGTCTCCACCGAGAGCCAGAAAATAAGTCCAGACTGCTTGGAAAAATGAACTACCTACAGTGGAAGCTTCCAGGCAACTATTTTTTCTATCAACAGAGTGGCTTGTATCAGAGTACAGCTTGGCCATGAAAACAGCACCATGTTAATTCCTGAAAAAACAAGAGTTTAATCTGGGACTTGGCATTTCATAAAGTCACATGAGTTTCATTTGAAGAGCTATATTCTGGAAAGATCCCATTTTAATCAGACTATAATTGGTAAGATCTTTCAATTTACTTCTGAAATGAAGATATTCCACAAATACATTTGCACAAACTAGGCATGATCCAGCCAAAACTGAGCTCCTTAAGTCCCAATGATGTCAGTGGTAAATACATATTTCACTGAAATCAGGAGATTGCTGTGATGTGGACAGTGTTTAATGTTGGCTCCATATCATTGTCTGCCCTTCAAGTTTCGCATCAGCAGTATATGATGGTGTATGAAATGTGACACATTCTGTCTTCCTAATGTTATTTACACCATATTTTTGGTGGTAACAGTATCTATAGATACAGTGTCATCTGTGAGTACACGATTGTGTACTTTTTCCGGAACAGCCCCCCCCCCCCCCTCTATGTATAATGTTTGTTTGTGGGATTAGCCTAACTCAAAAATCACTGGACGAATTGACACAAAATTTGGACACTTTATCTCTATATCACTCATAACCCCCCCCCCCCCCCCAAAGTGGAAAGGACTTAAAAAGCCCAAAAAGTTAAATGATGAAAAGCTAAATGACAATACAGAAAAAAGAGAAGGAAGGGGAGAAAGAAATAGAGGGGGGGGGGGGGGGAGAAGGAAGCATGGAAGCAAAGAGTGAAGAAAGGAAGAAAGGGGAGAAAGAAGAAGGGAAAGAAAAGGGGAGGGAAGGAAAGATGTAGAAAAGGAAGGAAGGAGAGAAGGAAAGAAAATAAGGGAAGGAAGGAAAGATGGGGCGAAGGAAGGAGGGAAAGGAGAGAAAGATGGAGGGAAGGAAAGGAAAGAGAGAAGGAAGGATGGAAGCAAAAAGGGAAGGAAGAAAAGAGGTACAGAAGGAAGAAAGGAGAGAAAGAAGGAAAAGAAAAGGGGGAAAGAAGGAAAGATGTAGAGAAGGAAGGAAAGAAAGAAAAAATGGGAAGGGAGGGAGGGAGGAAAGAGGGAGCGAAGGAAAGAGGGGAAGAAGGAGAGAAAAGGGAGGGAAGGTTGGTCACAGCAACACATGGCGGGTACAGCTAGTGTGTGTGTATGTGTATGCAGATGACATCTAACTCTATCACTCCTTTTCACCTGCTGCTAAGGAGGCTGTTCAGGTCCTGAACCAGTGGTTGGCAGCTGTGACTATCTGGATGAAAGAGCTTCCATGGAATCAGATGGAAAGGAGAGATGGAGTCAAGTGTCATCAGTTATATTAATGACACTCAACCCCAAAAACTCCAGATGACCTCACCCAGAAGTTAAATGTACAAGCATGTACATTTAACTTCTGGGTGAGGTCATCTGGAGTTTTTCCCCAAGTTACAAACAAGATAGATTCTGTAGATTTGTTCTTAAGCTGAATTTGGATGTAAGTTGGAAGAGGTACATTTTTAAGTGTAACTCCAGCCATGTGTGTGTGTGTGTCTGTATGTTTGTGTGGGTACACATACACACACAAAACTGAGCACAGTTTCAACATTCACCAATATTGTGACAAAGGAAATTATTGCATGGAGAACAGTTGTGGGACAATGATTTTGGGTTCAATAGTACATTTTTCCCATCACTGAAAAGAGACAATCATAATTCAAGCACAATGTGACCATGGGGCAGTCATGACGTCTTAAGCCAATCAACAAGAGCTGTTATCATATTGTAGTTGCTCTTTAGCACCCTTGTGTGATAAAGTCTTTATTCCATAACTCAAGAATTTTTGGTGAGCCCCAAGTGGTGCAGTGGGTTAAACCGCTGAGCTGCTGAACATGCTGACAGAAAGGTTGGCAGTTCAAATCCAGGGAGTGAGGTGAGCTGCCGCTGTTAGGCCCAGCTTCTGTCAACCTAGCATTTCGAAAACATGCATGTGAGTAGATCAATAGGTACCACTTCTGCAGGAAGGTAATAGCATTCCATGCTGGCCACATGACTTTGGAGGCGTCTATGGACAACACCAGCTCTTGCCTTAGAAATAGAGATGAGCACCAACTCCCAGAGTTGGACACAACTGGACTTAATGTCAAGGGAAAACCTTTACCTTTACTTAGTTTGTCAAAAGCCTTTTGAAACGGCGGGAGGATCCATAACTCAATCGTAGAGTTGTGTTAGAAAAAGTTGTGACATCCTGGAAAGAGGTCTAAACAACAGTGTTCCTTTTCAGTGGCAGAATTTCAATGCAACATTTTGTTTCAAGTTCTAGTTGCCTATTGTAACCATTAACCTTTTCCCATTCTTTTTCTTTTTTTTCTAGTTTTTGATCTTCTTTCTACACCCAACCAGAGGCTAGTAAAAACTTTCCTGCAGCAGGCACTGTCAGATCCTACACTGAATGAAGTCTATGTGCTCTCGACGTTCAAATTGCAACCCAAAAGCACAGCTGTGATCTTTGGGCTATATTCCCCTACTGAAAACAGAAAATACTTTGAATTTACAGTAATGGGAAGGGTGAATAAAGGTAAGTCATATAAATATCTTACTTATTTATTTAGGCGATCTACAGTCACCCTGTTTCATAAACAATGTTACTGAAGGCCTGGAGATTGTTATTGAGGGTCTATTTTGCTTATTTTCCCATTGCTTCTATCTTCTTTATCATGGAAAATCCATTAAAGAGGAAATACTAGTATTTAGTAAGTGTCTATAGATCGGTAATGCCTGGGAGCTGTTCATGACAGCCTTTCAATCTCCTTTGTAACCACAGTGGGCTTGGAAAAAGAGGATGGGATTTTTCTTACACTGAGATCTCTTTTACAAATATTAAGAACCAAGTATTTTATACACTTTTTATTATCTTATCCAGATCTCCTGGCACATAGACAAGATTTCTCCCCCAAGACCTGTGTGCTTGCTGTGAAACTTGTGGAAGTTACTATATTTGGATCACAACCCCCCAAATCCCTCATGATGAATGCAGATTCTGGAAGTTGTTGTCCAAACAGTAACTTTGCAAGTTGTGATTTTTGCAAGCATGAGAGGGAAGTGTAGCCTTTTCACTCTTGCATCAAGTTGGGGTTGGAAAGAAAACAATGATTTTTGTCCTTATGCCATACTAGAGTAGCTCTGGCTAATAATAATAATAATAATAATAATAATAATAATAATAATAATAATTTATTTATTTATTTGACCAGTCATATGACCATTTCAAAAGACAAGGCAAAAAAGGAGAGGACAGCAGCTGACCTTCTATTTACAGTCATATATATATGTATAGTAAAAGAACTAGATCTTGTAAATTATCCGTTTTATGAATAACTTAGAGAGGTGCATCTCATCACGTCCAGAGGAGGGCGACTAAAATGATCAAGGGTCTGGAGAACAAGCCCTATGAGGAGCGGCTTAGGGAACTGGGCATGTTTAGCCTGAAGAAGAGAAGGCTGAGAGGAGATATGATAGCCATGTATAAATATGTGAGAGGAAGCCACAGGGAGGAGGGAGCAAGCTTGTTTTCTGCTTCTTTGGAGACTAGGACGCGGAACAATGGCTTCAAACTACAAGAGAGGAGATTCCATCTGAACATGAGGAAGAACTTCCTGACTGTGAGAGCCGTTCAGCAGTGGAACTCTCTGCCCCGGAGTGTGGTGGAGGCTCCTTCTTTGGAAACTTTTGAGCAGAGGCTGGATGGCCATTTGTCAGGTGTGATTTGAATGCAATATTCCTGCTTCTTGGCAGGGGGTTGGACTGGATGGCCCATGAGGTCTCTTCCAACTCTTTGATTCTATGATTCTATGATTCATCAGGGGCTTCATAAAACTGACATTTTACAAGATTTAGTTCTTTCACTAAGTACCTTTTCAGTAAGACTTCTTCAATGGGGCAAAGTTAATAGTGTATTAAAGGGCAGGAAGTAAAACCTGGCATCCTGTTACTGACATATACAGTCATAATGCGCAAGTTACTCCTATGTACTTTGGGGGTGATAATGGAGTGAGAAATTCCCTGCTCCATTTGCCGTGGAAATGTGCTTCAGGCTGGGCACCCCTCTGACCAGAGCAGTATGAAGGGCAGCCTGTATTCAATCTGTTGTAACTCTAGAGATCATGTATGAGGAAAGTCTTGCCAGGTCTTGCACTTAGCCCTACAAGTCTAGGGTTTTAGACAATTACTTCCTTTTTCTCAAGAAGGGATGGGATCCAGCAAAATGTGAGCCTCGGGGTATTTCTTCTCAGAAATTAAATGGCATTTAACGCTGCCTTGCATCTTCCACTATTATCTCCCATCTTCAATTAAAATAGTAGCCACTAGTTAATACCAAAGATGGGCACTGAAGTCCTTTACATATCTCCAGAATCCAGATCCTGTCAGCCTAAGGCCAATGGCCATGGATGATTGGAGCTGGAATTCAACAAGACATGGAGAACCTCAATTAGTGCAATTGCAAATTGCACATCCATTATCCTATCCTGAATTTTCTCTTTAAGTTACAATGCTGAATTCCTAAGTAATTCTCTGAATACCCTTTTAGTTTGGTTTATAGGCTATGGATAGTCAACTTCTGTAATCTCAGTGAAGACTATGTTTTTATTATTATTATTATTATTATTATTATTATTATTATTATAACTTTATTTGTACCCCGCTAGCATCTCCCGCAGGATTCGATGCGGCTTACAATAGGCCGAAGCCCAACACAAAACAACAATACAATATCTAGCAAATAAAAACAGTTAAGCAGAAAAAACAATAACAATAGCAATACGATAAGACAATATTAAAAACTGGGTCGGCCAGAGTGGGGTACAAGGTTAAAAAGTGCTGATGTGTCGGAGGAGTATGGGATTATGATATAAGTGCAGTGTACAGTGTGTGGTGATTTTGGTACTAAAGTGCTTCTAGGATTTGGTACTGGGAGATTCCTAATCTGAAAAGGCACGTTGGAACAGCCAGGTTTTCAAATTCTTCCTGAAGACTGCCAGTGTAGGGGCTTGTCTGAGATCTTTCGGGAGGGTGTTCCAGAGGCGGGGGGCCACCACAGAGAAGGCCCTGTCTCTTGTCCCCACCAAGCGCGCTTGTGACGCGGGCAGGATCACGAGCAGGGCCTCCCCAGATGACCGGAGTGAGCGTGTAGGTTTGTAGACAGCGATGCGGTCACGCAGGTAGGGTGGTCCCAAACAGTGTTGGTCTGGAAATGTTTTGTAGAGCATTTTGTGGAGCTTGCCTTAACCCCGGAATCCCCTATCACCATTAGCTGTTGGCCATGTGGGGATTCTGGTAGTCGTAGGTCAAGAGTAACGCTTCAAACTACTGATATTTACTAAAATTATTGCAATATAACAGAAAGTGGTTCAAAGTTAATGGGCCACAAATAGACACATTGCTTTGTGTGCTTATGTATACACTTATTTGTTCCATATGTGTTACATATAACGCAAGAGAAATTGTGTTTCTATTTTTCTCTTTTTTCTTACAATTTATTTTCGGAAATTGTTACAACTCCTGATTAAAATGTTGTGGTATGAAACCCCTTTTAAGAGAAGTGGCTTCAGCTTTTTAGTCTCCCAATTCCCCAAACATCAAGTAGTTCCCCCAACATATTATTTCAAGGCTCTGGCTCCAGATTATGATTTGCCTATCAGTTTGTCATATTTTTAGATTTCTTTCTGAATTCTTTCAAGTTTATTTGTGTCTACTTGAATTGTGGTCCCCACATTAAATCTTAACAGTTCTGAAAGGAGGAAAAAAGAACTAGAAGCTAATGTGGCTTTGACATATTTCTTGTGCATTTTACCACCTGTTAGCATTTTTGCTGCATCCATTCCACTTTTCAGAGGAATAGGAACATTCACTTATGGTGAGCTGCTTCTTCTTTTTTGGCATTCATAAACAGCCTAAAATCCCCTCCTTGAGAGATGGGACTGGCATCTCTCTGCTCAGCCACCTTGGCACTAGCCACAGTGAATGGCTCTCAAAGAATCAAGGCAAAGGTTCCCCCCTCTTTTCCCCTTTGGGATATTTCTGTTTCAAATTACTGAGGAATTTGATAGATACACGCACAGGCTGCATTCAGCATATGAAAGATGGGAAGTTAATTTACTTGATCCTGAAGTTTAGCTCTGACAGCGCAAGATAAACATTCCGATCGCAGAAGCCTTATAAAATCAGCCACGTGACAAAAAGCGCTCCTGGTCAAGTGGAATGTGCCTGTTTTAGAGCCACAGCAAGACTTGTGTGAAGCTTTGCCATGATTTGGTAAAGTCTTGAATGTATAGTATGATAATATTTCATATTAGTCAATTGCATTTAAATGGAGCTTTCAGTGACCAGGATCCAGTGTTGTATTCCTGTTGGATCTTGCTACTTTTGCCAGAATCAACAAAGGCCCTTTCATCCAGCAGTTCAACCCTTCACACAACTGAAAAACCTGTTTCTTAGAACTGAAAAAGCTTCCTGGAACCAATTTTAATGCCACAGAGGACTGGGTTAGAAAAAAGAAATGAGGAAGTTGTGATTTCTTCTGATGTATAACTACCATCAAATCACACTATGGTGAGACCTTGAGTCGCCTGAGAAATAAATAAATAAATAAATAAATCTGCTTGGATTCAATTCTAGGACCAACACCACAGAAGATACAAAAAATGTGTATCCTAAAGTCCTATTATAGTAGTGATTCCCAACACTTTTTTGACCAGGGACCACTTGACCATGGACCACTTTGACTACGGACCATTCCCCAACATTAGTACCAAAAGGGTTATGAATCGGTTTTTGGTCAACTTTAAATTCGATTTGGTTATTTGGAGCACTGATTCAGAAAATTGCATTCGATAGACCACATCAGCTCTAGTTTCTGATACAGAACATATGCCATCCAGTAATTGCCATCTGCTTGCCCACAGAAAACCATATTTAATAATCTAGAGCTGATGTGGTCTATCCAATGCACTTTTCTGAATGAGCACCCCAAATAACCCCAGGAATGGGCCTATAAACAAAGACACCAAGTAGCCCCTGCTTCCCGGCACCACATGGAACTGCTCCACTCAAGGGGATAGAGGAGGAGAAGCAGCAGTCAGGAGGCTTGTTGTCATACCTTCCGTAGGTAGTCAGCCTTTCCTGTCCTGACATCTCCATTGCGCCGACACTATAAGAGGGTATCGTGAGACCAGTCGCTCTTGTTGCAATGGTATAGTAAAGGTGAGACTGCAGACCATATTTTAGTTCTTGGGGACCACTGGTGGTTTATGGACCACAGGTCGAGAACCACTTTATTATAGCCAATGGTATAGTAAAATGGTGTCCCTGATATAAAATGACAAAAATCAAAGCTTATTTTTGGGATATATATATCAGCTGTGGATGGTTGAATATGTGGATGCAGAATCCATGGGTACAGAGGGCCAATAGCACTGGACCTTAGGTTAAGTTTTAATCTAGTCTGTTGCAACCTGGTGCTCTCCAGCTATAACAGTCTTCGACTCCCATTATCCCCAGATAGCATGGACATGTTGGCTGATAAGGTCAAATTAGGCCTGAGGCAGTTCCACCATCCCTCTGCACATTTGCATGACCCATTCTTGGGACTGAGGACATATATATTAGATATGTGGAATGCAGCTAATACAGCAATCACAGGGATGGATAGTTTGAGTATCAGAACAAAGTTTTCTGAATTATTTTCCTCATAAAACATTTTGATTCCAACACTTTGCTTAAAATGCATGTGAGAAATCTAAAACAACATATAATATGAAATAAGCAATAGCTTGGGTTAAAAGTAATAAACAAACACCAGACCCACCAGAGACTACTAGTTTCACCAAAATGAAATAACCCACAAATACTGTGCTTGAATAAACAGATACATGATGTTATGAAAAAACAACTATACATTTCAGAGAATGTTAGAAGGCTTTGCAACTAAGCACACAATGCTAAAGCAAACCAATGTTTTGTTTTTAAAAAAGAAAATCTGGCATCTGATCTAGGGAACTGTTATAAGACATTGTAAGAGATTTCCACTGGAATGTTCCAGCTATGGAATACAGGCACTATCAGAAAACGTACAGACCTGTCATAGTAAAGTTGCTTCCATTTTCACTGCAGCTTAATTTGGTATGAGCCTGACTTCAGCCTGGTCTTAGAACCAAAAAGCCCCGAGTCTTTTTTGTTGGTGGCCTGGATTGGTAATTTCATATGGGAAGCATACATCTCACTTGGTTCTACTGGACTTTTCAGCCATATTTGAATCCACTCACCATTGTTTCCTTCTGGACCAGCTAGTGAGGTTAGGTGCAGGAATAACTGTTGTATTGTTGTACAAAAGTGTTATTCCTTCACTCGGAATGAATTTCAAAAAGTGGTGTTGAGGAACTGCTACTTGAACTGTTGAAGTTAATGCCATCCCACAATGCTGGGATAAGTCACGTAGAGATTTAGGATGTATTGCCAGCAGTATGTTGACACACAACTCTCTCCTTTTGTTCTATGACTAGTGAAGCTTTTTGAATTTAAATTGGTACCTGGAGGGACTCATCGTCTAGATCAGATTTTTTAAAACTGTGCACCTCAAGATGTTGTGGACTTCAGTTCCCACAATTCCTAACAGCTGGTAAGCTGGCTGGGATTTCTGGAAGCTGAAGTCTTAAACATCTGGAGGAGCACAGTTTGGGAAACACTGGTCTAGATCAAGCCTGCACAACCTACTGCCATCTGGCTGTTTTGGACATCAACTCCCAGAATTTCTGTCCATTGGACAAACTGACTAGGGCTTCTGGGAGTTGGGAGCCCAAATATCTGGAGGACCACAGGTTGTGCAGGCCTAGTCTAATAAATTGAGATTCAACCCTTTTCCAGTACGAATTATGTGCCAACAAGAATAGTTGATGCTACAATTGAAATTTAACTGGTTTGGTGGAGCAGTACCCGCCTTGAAGAATCAGGACCTAAACTCAGCTTTAACTTTTCATTCAAAAGTTGGATCAGACATGATCTCCATGATCCAGGCCTTAGTTACATTCAGATTATGAAATGTGCTCTACAGAGCTTAAGTCCAAGACAATTACAAACAACTGAAAATGTATGATTTGTCCAAGGTCACCTAATGGGTTTTGATGGCTGAGTGAGGATTCAAGCCCAGGTCTCCTGGAGTTCTATTCCAGCACTCAAACCACTATATCATGCTAGCTTTCAACATCCCTGATATTTGCTAAATCTGTCTGTTTTAGTGTATTTATGAAGCTGGGATCTTGCATTGGGAAGCATCTATATCTAAAGTATGTATTTCAACTTGCTATGTCTTGTAGCTACATCGTCTATTGCTGACTCCTCAAATCCACCTTGAAGGCCATACTGCCCCATGGCCCAGTCATTTTGGGATTGTCAAAGAGCATGGAAATTAATCATGTTACAACCAGCTATTTTCCTTTAGTCAGATGTGCTGTGACAGCCTCTGACAAGAACCGTTGGGGATCCCTGACACATCCCTGCAGTGACATCAAGGAAATTATCTGGATTTGTCACTGCTGATCCTCTCATGCTCTAAAAACAGAAATGCTCTTGGGAGGAGCATTATGAAACTTACACAGTGGTTGTAGGGTTAGTTGTTGTTTCATCAGAATAGAATTCCCTTTTTAATTTTTTAGACTTAATGTCACGGGAAACCTTTACCTTTACCTAAGCAAATAAAAAGATTTGGGATCACTACAAATAACAGGTTTTAATCATGACAGACTGACTATGCCACTTGGTCTTGAGGGGCTTGCCATGGGCTCTGACCAACCTGACCTTGCAGACTCTCATAGCAATGCTCAGACAAAAATCCTATTGTGGACTCCAAACTGCTATTTCTGCAGCTACAAGATGCAGATATATATCTTAGTGGGACTTTCCACCATCAACACTGCCTGGAATGGCATGAGAAATGTCAGGATTCTTTGTTTGCTGTTAGGCAAAAGAATGTTCACATATCAATTTATCCCCAAATGCACTCAGGTAGCTTTTAAAGTAGAAATATACAACAGACAAAAAATGTTTTTGTCCTCCTCCTCTGGAATAATTCCCTTTCTTTTCTCTTATCAAATATTTCCCTTATGGGTGAAATGAATAAAAGCAGAATTTTCTTACAATCTGACCAGTGGTGTTAATGAAGAAGTACTTTATATACTCAAGTATAAGCCTAGTTTTCATCCCTTTTTAAGGCTGAAAAAGTCCGTCCGTCCGTCCATCCCCCGTCCCCCCTGGCTTATACTCAAGTCAAGGTTATTTATTATTTTACTTTGTTATTATTATTTTATTATATTTATCATTTTACTCTGTTTATTATTATTTTACATTTATCATTTTACTCTATTATTATTATTACATTTATTATTTTACTTTATTATTGTTGCTATTATTACATTTATTATTTTACTCTATTTATTATTGTTATTATTACATTTATTATTTTACTCTATTTATTATTGTTATTATTACATTTATTATTTCACTCTATTATTACTGTTATTAATACATTTCCATTATTTTACTTTATTATTATTATATTTATTATTTTATTCTATTATTATTGGAAGGATACTTAAGCACATTTACAATGAAGAAAGTTAGAATAATAGTTTTATCAAAGTTGGATTGTCTTATCTTAAATTATATTTTTATGTAAATATTCAAAAACATTGAACCTACTGATCCCTCAATTAATGTAATTGTATTGGTATCTGTTTTTATTTATAAATTTACCAGTAGCTGCTGCAATTCCCACCATTGGCTTATACTTGAGTCAATCCGTTTTCTCACCTAATTTTTTGTGGTAAAATTAGGTGCCTCGGCTTATATTCAAGTATATACAGTAAGTGCTTTTTGCATCACAGAAAAAAAAATCATCCTTGGATGTCCCATATAACCAAATCTCTCACTTGAACATTGTTCTGAGTATGTTGTATAGGTATTCTGATTTGTTTGTGAATATTGTATAGATACGGTTCAAAGTTATTGGCCTCTATAGGACTGCACTCATAAATAACTGACAAATGCAGTTTGTGTTAAAGTTGTTCCATTTTCCTTTCTTCACAAGTGTCCCAGAGGCTTATTTTGTCCATTTTGAACCTGCTTAGTGTTTCAAAATGGACAAAATAAGCACAAAACCATCTGACTAGTCTAAATGCTTCTTCTCCTGGGCTCTTGGCCATACACATATGTAGAGCAGACTCCCCAGGTACTCCTGCGTCTACTCCACCTCCCTCCGTGGTCTTCCAACTCACCTGCAGATACACTCAGAGGAAGCTTTGCCCATCTTTTAAACTGTGTTTCCTTCACAAATAGTGTGAGCTCACCTAACAACAGCTCTTTGAAGCCTATCCAAGCATTCAATGAGATTTTGATCATACTAAATTTAAATCTTTTTATTACCTTCCAGAAATTGAAAAGCAGGGACTTCTAGTTTATCCACAGTGAGAACAATTGAACTCTCCATTGTCCAGTGGCACCATTCATTCCCCGCAGTGCAAGGGTGCAGAAACACAGATGTTTTAAATATAATTGTGTCTAGCAAGCATTTCCCTCTCCCAGCCCTTTCCAAAAATATTGTCTGCCCTCCCCCATGAACCTTGATCTTCCATCCAGTCCTGGCTGCCCTTGGGCAATTCTGTCTCATGGACACTGGCCAGTTGTGGGCTCTTCCACCCCTTTCTGCTGTCTCTTTCCCCGATTCTCTGCTATGTTTATGAAGCATTCTCTGCTCCATATTCAGGTTCATATTTACAAGCTTGCCAGATAGATTCTGAACTGAAGAATGTTGGTTCCTCTTTCTGAAAATCTCTTGATACGGCAGGAGACAAAACAGCTCAAGTGCCTTCTCCTGCAAATTTGTTTTCTCCCTCGGCTTGATGCCCACATCTCTTTTCAACCACACACAGGTACCAAAGCAACGGATCTTCCAGTTCAAATAGCAACTAGGCTCCATGTATGTGTTTGTGTCCCTGGTCCTGATCTCCCTCTCCATCAGCTTTTATAGAACCATGGAGTTCGAAGAAACCATGAGAGCCATTCGGTCCAGCATCCTGCAGGAATACACAATCAAAGTACTCCTGAGAGATGGCCATCGAGCCTATGTATATAAACCTTCAGAGAAGGAGGCTCTACCACACTACCAGGCAACATATTCCATAACTCTTACCAGCAGGAAGATCTTCCTGTTGTTTAGGGCTAATCTCTTTTTCTGTAGTTTAAATTCATTGCTTGTACTCTATCTGTGCAAGCAATGTATACACTATGTTAATTTATTTCTCAGTTTGGCTCAGTGTTTGGCTTGCCATTTATTATAGTACCATAATAATAATAATAATAATAATAATAATAATAATAATAATAATAATAAACATTTATATTCCGCCCTTCTCACTCCGCATGGGACTCAGGTCGGAGCACAACATATATACGGCAAACTTTCAATACAGGGCCATAAAACTATAAATATACACAAACATTAAAATCACTTATATATACTTTAAAATCAGTTGCTTAAAAACCATTTCAGGACACCATTTGATTATTGCCTCATTTCATTGCCCCAAAGGCTTGGTCCCACAGCCAGGTCTTCACCATCCTTCTGTAATACAGGAGGGAGGGGGCTGATCTAAAATTTCCAGAAGGGACTTCCATAGCCGGGGGCAATCACTGAGAAGGCCCTGTCTCTTGTCCCCACCAAACGCACCTATGACAGTGGTGGGACTGAGAGCAGGGCCTCCCCAGAAGATCTTAGTCTTCGTCATGGTTTGTAAAGGGAGATGTGTTTGGACAGGTAAGATAGGCAGCATACCTTGTTGTTGTTTTCTATCAAGTTGACTTCAATTTACGGCGACCCTATGAATGGGAGACCTCCAAAATCTCCACTTACCGAGTAACCAGCTCAGTTCTTGCAGACTCAGGGCTAAATGAATCCATTTGTCATGGATTATTGTTCCACTCTTTTCTTACTTTCTTCCACTATCCCAGGTACAACCCCCCAATTCCAGTCTTGTTGTTGGTCAGTACCTTCAAGTTGACTATGACTTACAGTGACTGTGTCACAGAATTTTCTGTGCAAGACTTATATATTGGAGATTTACCATTGTCTCTTTTTAAGGCTAAAAAGATATGACTTGCTCAAGGCCAAACAGTAAGTTTCTATAACTGAGCAGAGATAGGTCTCCCAAGATCCTATTCCAATACCACACTGACTTCTACTTGGTCAGTCTGGCTCAATCATTCCCAAACTTTTGTTGTCTATGTATTTTGGACTTCAGCTCCCAGAAGCCCCAGACAGCTTGTCCAGTCATCAGGAATTCTGGGAGCTGAAGTCCAAAATGCCAGCAGGATCAAAGTTTGAGAACCAATAATGTAATTGAGCTCTCCATGTGAGTGTGACTATGAGGGTTATCATGATGCTTGCCAACAGTTCACAACTGACTACTGCATCTAGTGTTTTTTGTCTCACACTGTAATTCCCCTTTGCTTTCTGTTAGACATTTTATTGTAATCTATATCTAGGATAACACTACCTGGTATGTACATCTACAAGTAGTCTTCTCAGTAGAAGATTAAATTATCACAACAGACATAATTAAACAAAGAACAGCCAAGCTGGGCAGCTTTTCTCTGTCTTGCGACACAATTTCTTTGTTGGCAGAGATTTCAACCATATAACAATTATACTACATTCTCACCTTACAATGATGTTATTCTGTGTTAGTTTCCCTTAGATATTTACGGAACGATGGGAAATTACATGCTGTGATCTTCAACAATGTTCCATTAGCTGATGGGAAACGCCACACAGTTCTCCTCCGGCTTAGTGGCCTCCAACGTGGCCACAGCAAAGCGGAATTGTATGTGGACTGTGCACAGCTGGATTCCACTCAAGAACTGTCAAAAGCCTTCTCAGGGTTGTCTCAAAGCTCAGAGCCTGTGGAATTACGGACACTGCAGAGAAAAGTGCAGGTAATCTAACGTGGAAAAGCATCAGAATCTTTCTCATGACAGAGTGCTTTCTGATTGACTCAATAGATTTTGCTGTCTGAAGCAATAGAGAAGTTGACAACCTTTTTTATTCCGTTTATGGATGCCAAATGGGCTGGCTGTTGAATTACAGGGTTCTCTAGCACACCAAAGATGTATAAGTTGAATGGCACACACAGTTCTGGACTCCATTTATACTGATCTGAGCTATCTAAATGAAAACCCAGAATACACAAATTTCAGTGTGTTAGAGATCACTATCCTAAAACTGCGTGCTTCCTCTCTGATGCCCCAAATCTTCTTTGTTGTTCCAGGATGCTTTGGAAGAGTTGAAGTTAGTTGTAAGAGGGTCACTGTCTCAAGTCGCAGGCCTTCAAGATTGCTTTCTTCCACAGATTGAGCCAGCAGTTCAATATCAAGGTAACTTACCTATCAAAAGAAATGTGTTTTTTCCTGTGTGTTGTATTCCAGGCACATGCTTTTAAAAATTCTAGTAATTGTTTTTATCCTTGTGATGCCGTAAGAGGAAACAAAGAGAGAATCCTATACTCAAGAGAGTGTCTTCTTTCATCCTCAGGAGTGAGATCTTCTTCTTAAGTAAATTGCAGACTAGACAGGCACAACTAAATGGAAATAATTAGGCCAAAACTTTGTCTAATACTATTATAGAGAGAGTTTGCAGACATGTGGGTCTGGATTCAAGCACTGACCAATTTGCTCCTTGACTGATGAGCCTGCTTTGGACCAAAGCTAGATCCTTCAATATTGCATCAGTGGGTTCAGCTGGGTTGATTTCCAGCATGGTTCCACAGTCACCAAGGATGTGTGAGAAAAGCATTAACCCCAGATGGCCAAGACCCCATTTGTGCCACACATCCCAAGTCACCAAAGAGATTCCAATGTCTGGTAGACACTGGTCACACAATCCTGGATCCATGATCAATGCCAACTGCCCTCCCTGCCAAAGTGATGACAAAAACTAGAGAACAAGTCAATCCACCTATTAATAGAGCAAGACAGAGGGAAGGAATGTGGAATGAAGCTACTGCTACCCCTAAACCACATGGTCAGGATGATAACATCTCACCTGAGGTCAGTCCAGGCAACATTCTATCTATGATTTTCTTGTGTTATTCAATTTACTGCTGCCTTTTTCTGAGTCTGAGGCCCCTTCTACACTGCCATATAAAATCCAGATGATCTGCTTTGAAGTGATTATACAACAGTGTAGACTCATATAATCCAGTTCAAAGCAGATAATGTGAATTATCTCATTTAATAATCTGGATTATATGGCTGTGTAGAAAGGGCCTGAGGTAGTATGATTTGCCTAAGGCACTAGTTGTGTAGAGAGGGGACCGCTGCAACTGAAATGTAGTGTTTGGAAGGTGAAGGACAAAAAGTAACTTCATCAAGCACTATTCCGCTCCAGGATCTATTAAGGATTAAAGTTACATGTGTCCCATATCCAATCTGGCAACTTGTGTTGTGTTGTGTTGTGTTGTGACTAGGTTTTCAGATGAAACTTTGTGACTTAATTTCCTTATTGGAACATCAAACCATAGTAAAGAGAAGCAGTGTGGTTTGAGCAAGGTTTGAATCCCTGTTCAGCCATGCAGTTCGTTAGATGCCTTGAGCAAGTCAACTTTTAGAGCCTCAGAGGGAGAGAAAGGCAAACCTCCTCTGAACATATCATGAAAACAAAACCAAGACAGGTCCATCTTAGGGTTGCCATAGAAGTCACAAATGAGAAGAACACAAGAACAACAGCTGTAGTAAATAGTTCAGTAAATAGTTCAGTGAAGCCACTGGCAGTATTGTCTGTTGTGATTTCCTACCTGAGCTTTGGAGAGTGCAGTAATATTCTGTGCACAGTGAAGGTATTCATAAAAGAGGCTGTTCTCCTTACATTTCCTTTCCTGCTCCCTGGACTCCTTTTCTGAGAAATAATGGCATAGTTGTAGCCACAGTTTTATTCTGATTCAGCTGCTCTAAGATGTGAATCTTACACATAGGGAAAGAGGAGAGAAGTGTAAAAGCCTTTTATCCCACTTTGCTTTCAGAATATGAGGTCATGCAAATAAACTATTTCTTCTTTAAGGTTCGATGAGTATGTTCTTAGAAAAGTATTATCTTGGCTTGTGTTGGACTGTGGGCATGTATTCTACAATTTTTCTAGGAAACCTGTTAAACAGATACATCACAACAGTAGCCAAAACCAATTTAAAATGAATTGCTTTAGCATGTGTAGACTGAAAGGAGGAAAAATCACATCATCAGGGCAAAGTAGGTAGATCACCATTTTGTTTTGCTTTTTTCCTGTTCAGTGTTTTAGCTGAAACAAAGTTGTTGATGATTGACCTTAGGAGATCTTATATGTCTTGGATTGATTTCATAGAATTCAGTGGCAGAAAGAAAAACCAGTGTTATATCAAGAACCTTAGGCCCCTTCTACGCTGCCATATAAAATCCAGATTATCTGCCTTGTACTGGATTATATGGCAGTGTAGAAGGGGCCTTTAAATACTTATGTGAAGGTGTGATGCCCACTTATCCATTTTGTGAGAAATGGTAGCACAGTTGGCCCTCCACGTTTGTGGCTCTCACTTTTGCATATTTGGTTATTCATGGAGAAGTTGACTCTAGAGTTGCATTGGAAGATGTGGAAATTCTTAGGCTGGATCTACATTGCCACATGATACAGATTATCAAAGCAGTTAATCCCCATTATCTGTTTTGAAATGGATTATATGAGCCTATACTGCTCTATAATCCAGTTCAAAGCAAATCATCTTGATTTTGTATGGTAATGTAGATGCAGCTTAAACCCAGCAAATGTGGAGGGCAGAGTGTATTGTGTGTTTTAACTTTTGCAGATTTGATTATTCACAGATTTTATTAATATTACCACATTGAGGGACCTAGGCCCCTTCAACACTGCCATGTAATCCAGATTATCAAATCAGATAATCCATGCTATCTGCTTTGAACTGGATTATATGAGTCTACACTACCATATAATTCAGTTCAAAGAAGATAATCCAGATTTATATGGCAGTGTAATAAAATTTGAAGAAAACGGCACTCTAACTTAACACAGCTGTATAAAATCTACATTGAACTGGATTATCCGGCACCTGGATTATAGGCACAAAGATTACTGCAAATTCAGACTGTAGCCAGGAAATCAGAAGATGTTTACTTCTTGGGAGGAGAGCAATGACTAATCTCGATAAAATAGTGAAGAGTAGAGACATCACACTGGCAATGAAGATCCGCATAGTTAAAGCAATGGTATTCTCTGTAGTAATCTATGGATGTGAAAGCTGGACCATAAGGAAGGTTGAGCGAAGGAAGATAGATGCTTTTGAACTGTGGTGCTGGAGGAAAATTCTGAGAGTGCCTTAGACCATGAAAAGATCCAACCAATACATACTTCAGGAAATAAAGCCTGACCGCTCACTGGAGAGAAGTATATCAAAGGCAAAGATGAAGTACTTTGGCCATATAGTGAGAAGACAGGAAAACTTAGAGAAGATAATGATGCTGGGGGAAATGGAAGGAAAAAGGAAGAGGGGCCGACCAAGGGCAAGATGGATGGATGGATGGTATCCTTGAAATGACTGCCTTGACTTTGAAGGAACTGTGTGTGACCACAGCTGACAGGGAGCTCTGGCATGGGCTGGCCCGTGAAGTCATGAAGAGTCAGAAGCGACTGAACGAATAGACAACAATATGACAGTGTGCACTCAGATAATCCGGTTCAAAGTAGATATTATAGATTGTCAGCCTTGATATTCTGGGTTATGTGGTTATGTGGAGCGGCCCTAGAAGAGGTCCTGGTGATTTCTAGAGAGAAGCTCTCTCTACTTAAAAGGTGGAGGATTTTCCACTTCTACAGACATCTTATTCCCACCAATCCCAGCAAATGTGTAGGGTTGACTGTGTAGCTCTGCTCTTCCTTGTAGCAACCTTAATTCAGTATAGGAGAGAATGCAGTGGTTTTCATGTCATCATTGTAACATTCCTACAGTGGCCACAATGGTTGACACCTCCCATGCACATTATAGAGGATGTTTATTGTGTAGGAGCTCAGGCTGTATCCACACTGCAGAATTATATCAATTTGACACCACATTCATGCCACAGCTCAGTGTTTTTAGATTTGGGGATTTGTTGTTTTGTGAGATGTGTAACTTTCTCTGTCAGAGAAATCTGGTGCCACAAAACACTACAAATCACAGGATACCACAGGATAAAGCTATTGCTGTTAGTGGAGACAAACTGTTACAATTCTGCAATGTGGATGACTTCTATGTGACTGACAGTTTTTGAAAATGTCAAACACCCAGGCATTGAAAGGAATTTGTTTTTGGAAACAAATGTGGCACAAAAAGCCAATAGACCTCATAAACATTTTTAAAGGACTACCACAACAATTTTTAAGTAAATGAAACACTAGATCATATTCTAGTAGGATTTTATTGTTTCTTCGGGGAAGATTTAATTTATTTTGAAATTTGTCAAGGTGCTTTCTCAATTTACCCAAGCCCCAAAAGCAAAGTGAAAAATAGTTTTCGTGAACCAAGGACCTCATGCATATATTCATATGAGAACAGGTTTACCCCACTAACTTAAACAGATACTGTTTATGAAATATTAGTTATGTGTTGGATTGGAGTTTATTGCTTTTTTGTGCTTTTGTGATATCATTGGAATTTTTAATTGAACCACCGAATCCTTAGATTCTATAGCTATAATATAATAGGATCTATAGCTTTGATCCTATAGCTATAATAAAGAAAGAAAATAATATATATTGATGCTTTATTCTTACAATAAATGAAAGCATTTTAGTACACCATGACCTTTTGCTGGCCTCCTACTACAAATGCAAGGTGTGATCAACAGACAGCGATTGATATCTAAGTCTCCCTTGCGTACTATTTCTCTCTTGCAAATTAGTTCTGACGTTTTAAATATCTCCCCAACTAAATTGCAAAAACAGACATAATCCAGGCATAGTCCAGAGGGAACATTTTAAGGTTGGGAGGGGGATTTCTTGGGATTAGAAGAATTAAATGTCACTCTTTCCACTTAAGTGTTCCTTCGAATATGAACCACACAGTTCCCAAAAATGCAAGTTTGGGACACATGCTGGCCAAGTTAAAGCATAGTTCAATTTTTTTAAAAAAAAAAATCCCCAAGTACTAGATTTAACACAAATTAACCTAATGGGATTAATTTTGAGTAAATGTAAAGAAAATGTATTTGGTGTCTCATATCAAAGTGTCAAAGTATAACACTTAAATTTATTTTTAGCCATCATGACTCCGTCATATAGAATCCTGGGATTTCAAATTTCTTGAAATATTTAGACTTCCCTGTCAAAATTTCTAGTGCTTCCTCACATTACAAACACCAGAATTCCATAGGATGGAACCAACATAGTTGAAAAAAAGAGCAAGATGTAGCCATCCCAGAATAATACACCAGCCCCCTTCAAAATTCTGTACATGCTGTTGATTTTTTGTGTCAAATCACTACAATTTAGTAAAAGGAGCAGGAAGTTCTTGCCTTAAGATTTAATTTCTCATGATCTCGTGGCAAATAAACTTTTCTGAATTGTTTTTACCATCAAATTTTAGCAAGGCTGTGACAAGGAACTCTCCATAAACCAGCCCATACCCTTCGATCTTCGGGCGAGGCCCTCCTTTCGCCCTTGCCAGTCTCTCCGACTCGCCTTGTGGGTACAAGGGAGAGAGCCTTCTCCTCTGTGGCCCCCCGACTCTGGAATTCACTGCCCGGAGAGATTAGGAAACTTTTAGAAAGAGTCTTAAGACCTGGCTCTGCCATCACGCTTTCAAAGAGTAGCTACATAATTTTATGCTACTTCTCCTCGAGTGTTCTTGTCCCAGGAGTCCCCCTACCCCCCATACAAAGGTTGGCTTATTTTCCTATCTCTCTCTGAGTTCTCCCTTACAATTAGTTCTGCCCCCCCCTTATCTCACCCGGAGTTTTTAAATCATTTTATGTACATGCAGCCCGCCCTTTGTCTTTCTATCATTATGCTTAGTTCCTATATTTTGTGTATATTGCTTTATATGCTTTGATGTTTTATATTTTAATGTTATGTTGTTTATTTTATTGCAATTTGTATTGTTATATTGTAATTCTTCTTCGGGCTTGGCCCCATGTAAGCCGCTCCGAGTCCCCTTTGGGGAGATGGTGGTGGGGTATAAATAAAGTTTATTATTATTATTATTATTAACTGATTTTTGGCTATGAGAGACAACCAGTCATGGAGCAGAATCGGCCCTGCTGAACTTGACCATCCCACTACATAATGAAAATGTAGTGACTTTGATATATTCATACATTTTGTAATGGCCTACTAAAATTTGCAATAGACTGTATTAGCAACACATTTCAAATATTTGTCTCAGGGAGATTAGGCAAGCCCCCCCCCCCCCCCACACACACACACTCTCCTCCTTCCCTAGGGACCTGAAGACCTGGCTGTTCAAACAAGCTTTTGAGAACGCCTAGTCTCTATCTCAGTGGTTCTCAACCTAGGGGGTCCCCAGATGTTTTGACCTTCAACTCCCAGAAATCCTAACAGCTGGTAAACTGTTTGGGATTTCTAAGAGTTGTAGACCAAATCATCTGGGAACCCACAGGTTGAGAACCACTGCCCTATCTGATCTTTGCAATTATCATGCAGCCTTCCACTTTATACCTTGTCCTAGTTCCATGATTAAGGCTTTGCACTTATCCTATTCCCTGTCCAATCGTTTACAACCTGGCCACATTTACAGTAGCTTACCACCACCGGTTGATGAGCACTGTTTTAATTGAGTTTTTAAGTTGTTGTTTAATATGTTTATATGTTTTTCGACTGTATTTTTAAATTGTGTTCAGGAAGATGATGGTGGGATACAAGAATAAGTTATTATTATTATTATTATTATTATTATTATTATTATTATATTCTGTATCTGCTCCTTCGTTACATATGAGTGATTTACATCTCCTGTCTCTACCACCTTCCCAGCCCACCTTTAGAGCCAGCAGCCAGATCAGGTGAAAGAGCTTTGTTTGGCTTTCAAATGGGGATGACACTTTTTCACCCTCCTCCCATCAGCAAGTGATGTGACAAGGACCTGTGACAGGAGTTTTGTTTCTGATTATCACAAACTTGTTTACTGGTTTGTGGTGGTGGAAACATCTTCCTCCTTTTGGAAGCTGAAGTTTGAAGCTGAAGTTTGCCCAGTTCCACATGGTCTTTCACAATTATCCGCATGTTCTTTCACAGTGAGGAAGGGGGTTCCAACAAGGGTTGCCTTGATGCACCTTCCTCTTGGCACATTTCTCCCTTTTGCCCTCTATTCTTGCCACTTCAAAATCCATAGCACCATTAGTAACACCTGACCTCCAGTTAGAATGCTCAAGGGCTTCCCAGTTCTTTGTGTTTATGCCACATTTTTAAGGTTAGCTTTCAGCCCATCTTTAAGTATCTTTTGTTGCCAGGCTATGGTAAATTTAATGACAGCCAGGTAGAGCTTCTGGACCAAAAGCAACTTGCAGTTTCTCAAGTTGCTCCTGACACAAAAAAGAGCTTCTGGTGGGGCAAGCATGGCCCTAGGACTTAAAGAAGTTACCTCCCCTTGAACTAGATTAAGACCTCAATTCTGTGAATAATACCTTGGGAATTGACACCATTAGAATAATGAGAAACTTACTTTCAAGTAAACATGTTTGAAATCAAATTTGGAAATAAATTCTCTTGAAATTTAATAGGCCTTCTGTGTCAACCAAGTTTAGGATCACTCACATGGTGTGTTATTTGAGACCTAAATTCTAGATTAATGGGATAACCATATGCGAAAGACTTTGGATGCTTAAGAGTGTTCATATTATTAAATTTCTAACTTATTGCATTGCACTATTTAAGTGTTTCGTTTTATTATTGTAGGTGTTTCTACGGGTGACTTTAACAGGCAGTTATTAGGCCACATGATGCAAATGAATCAAATACTGGGTGATGTGAAAGATCTTCTCAGGCAACAGGTATTTGGAGGAACTTTTTATGCTGAAATTCATATTTTGCTATCTCCTGACCAAATGGGTCTTTTTTTCCATCTCTGTAGAAAACCTGCCTCCACATGGGGCTTCCATCCAAATCTCTTTGCTTTGCAGTGAGAAATATGTCTAATAAAACAGCTCACTGAGATTTGAGTGAGACAAAACTGGTGGCTTTTTAAATATGCATGGCATCGTTCATTCCTGAATCACACCATTGGCCTCCGTGACCTAAATTCCAGAAAGGAACCTGACTCAGAACGTGAATATATGCTGAATTTCCAAAGTTATTTATGAGTAGTGAACCTGACCCCGCTGTCTTTTCCAGACTTGGCAAAACTACGGAGACCCCTGGAATTGATTTTGTGACATGTAAAAGCAATAAGACGAGACCAGATTGAGGTCAGGCATGTGCTTCAGTGCACACCAGACTTTCACAGAAAAATCTCAAAAGGACTATATATTTAACCACCATGAAATCACTCAGTCACAGACCTTGGTGTGTGATCTACCCAGATTGTGTTTTTTGTGACAATTGAGTTTGTAAAGTTATGAAGATATACTAAGCAATTAATTTATACAGACAAGGGAGTGTGTATGACCTCACAACCTCTGAGGATGCTTGCCACAGATGCAGATGAAACGTCAGGAGAGAATGCTTCTAGAACATGGCCATACAGCCTGAAAAACCAACAACAACCTGGAGTTTGTATTAATTCTCCAATTCAAGAAAACTAAATGTTGTGTTTAAACATTGGTGTAAAATATATAATTTTAGGGACTGCATTTTGCTTGGATTTTGCTTGGCTCAGAGATTACTGTTTCATGCTCCAAGTAGTTCTGAAAAAGCCTTTAAAATGATGGCTGGCCCAACATGAATAATTATTCCAGTGGAAATGGATCATGGAATAACTACTGTACTTGGAAATCTCGGCTATGTAGTATTGCAATATCTGTATTTGTTTACTTTTTCTGTGTAATACCTACTGATGGTAGCAATAGTTCAAGGTAATGAGTCTGATGAATATATTTATGTTATTTATTTGAAAGGTTAAAGAGACAACATTTCTGAGAAATACAATAGCAGAATGCCAGGCATGTGGTAAGTCTTTGTACTTTCTGATGTTAAGAAATGGTTTTATAAATAGTACCATCAAATGAAAACAGCTATTTTTTTCTGTCTGTGGCACAACGTCCATTACAAAGCATTCTGTTACAATAATAATAATATACTGCTGATGTACTTACTTACTCACATTAGGCAATGGAATCACAGAGGAGGTCAACAATGAAAGAAGAAAACCAGAAGTTAACGGATAAAATGTCGAACCAACAAAAATAATGACAACTACAGCAACTGATCTTCTTTGTAATCCACTACAAATTCCTAAAGCCATCAGCAGTGGACTCTGTGATGTAAACTGATATTCTTAGGGATGTTTTCCCATCCTTTTTCTCTCCACCAAGCCTGTCTCAACTCTTCCATAGAATGAAGCTAGTTTAGATTACAACACTAAATAACTTTCATATCTTGGAATAGAGTTCCTATAATAAAGCCTTTAACTTGTTTCTCCAAGCCATTGGTGTATTTCATCCTTATCAAGATCTCTAAGAGCTACTTACATTCTCTTCCAGGTTATGGGCCCAGATTTTCATTATTTTAAAAGATCTTTGAAAGGATTAAGGTAGATCAAAGAGTCATGCCAATCTCCCAGAGTACTGAGCATCCAGTTCCTAATCTTATCAGCTATCAAAGATATGGCATAGGATGCTGATTCATTGTCCAAGATAAGAAATACTTTTATGCTTTTGTTTCTTTTCATTGTCATGAATCCTTGTGTGCATATTTCCCTTCTCTCCAAAATTATGTGCGAGAGGAAGCATTGTATCATGGGCAGGGGGATCATCAGAGAGTCTGTATTCTGGGACACTTCCCAAAATCCCAAAGTTTAGAATTGTTATTTTTTTAACCATATTTTTTTTAGTTCTCCCATATTAATTTCTGAGGTTGCCTGATTAGGAGTGTTCCAGACTTCTGAGCAAAATCTTAATACCTAGAAAGGGATATCATTAAATATTTGCTTTTTTGTGATTGGAAGCCATCCTGAGTCTCTTTGGGGAGATAGGATGGAATATAAATAAAGTATTATTATTTATTATTATTACATATGATATCATTAGTCCCAACCATAGTTGTGAAGTTTATTTCCAAAAGTTACCAATCCAAATGAAAAATGAGTTACAGATGGCAGCACATTATTGGCTAGTACTAGAATATTATACAGATATCAAATGTATGAAATCACTTCGGTACAAGGTTAGGAAAATTGCACTTTATAGCAAAAGAATGTGCATTGTCAGCACATTTTTTTATTCCTGTTAAATTTGTTCAGATGGATTTGATACTTTTTGAAACAAACTCCACCATTGCACAGAGTATTCCATTCAATTTTTTAAAAAGCCAAATGAAGAAACAGACACACACAAATCTTTCAAGGCAGCACTCTCAAACTGACATCCCTTTCCTCATCTTGATGAAGAGAGATGAAGGTGCTATTCCTAAGACTCAGAAATCTGAAATCTATGAACCTGGCCTGGGGAAATTCTAGAAGTTATAGCCTCCCCCCCCCCCCCCAAAAAAAAAAAAGAAACATATTCTGAACTCCAAAGCTTGCATATCCCAGAAGAGTATTCAGTGTTGATTTCCCAAGGGCCTTCTCCCACAAGGGCTATCCAGTCCAACCCCCTGCTATATGCAGGAGCACACAATAAAGGCACTCCCAACAAAAGTCCTTGTTATTGCTGCCTATTTGTCTTCTTCAAATTATGAATGGTGATCACAGCAAGGAGATGAATCAACCAATATATTGGTTCCAGAAGAGAAAGAAAAAATGACTTGGTAGAAAGGGAAGCAGAGCTCAGACAAGTTACTTTTGGGGAAATACAATTCCCAGAATTCTCCAACTAGCTGGTGAATTCTGAGAGTTGTTGCCCCAAAAAAGTAAATTTCAAAGCCAAACTTGCTTAATACAGGAGTAACATACAGTAAACTTCAGATGTTTGAAAAAGACGAGAAAAAATATTATACGTACGTTTTTAATTTTTCTTTGCACATTTTGTTCTAAAAGTATAAGAAATATTAAGAAATACATGTACATAATCATATTTATTCAAATACATCATTTTTGAACTGTTAATTTGGATTAGTTTGAATAATCAATGCATGTCAAATGTTTTAAAATCCTGATTGATTAGGGCTTTAGCTATACTGAGTGTATTTAATATGGTAATAAATTATGGAAACATTTACAAATGCAGATTTGTATCCCATTCACATTAAATGAGATTGCCAAATATAAAAGGGGTAGAACAGATATTTTAATGATATTTATTTGTTCTAATAAATATATGGAAAAAACTAATAAAATTAGCTATATTTTAATCAAATAACATTTCGCAACATTATAGGTTTATCACAGTATTTTTATGACACAAACAGACATACAATTATTAGGCTATTGACTCTTTATTATTTATTTGTGTATTATTTTATTTGCAGTATTTATACCCTGCCCTTCTCACCCTCAAGGGGACTCAGAATGGTTTACAGAATACACACATACGGCAAACATTCAATGCTGATTATACACGTTATACAATTATACACTTAAAAAGGTCAGACGAACACAAACAGAGATAAAGGAAGTTGTTCTTATCTTATTTCTGGCATCTTGGAGGCTGTGCTCGACTTCGACCACCGGGGGGGGGGGATGTTGTTGCTCCATCTTCTATGCCAAGGAGATTTCCTCTGATCAATTGATGTCCTTAAGGACACCTTTATTACCTTCCTGTTAAGAGCGGTACCTATTTGTCTACTCGCATTTCTGCTTTCAACCTGCTAGGGGGGAAGGTGAGCTGGGGCTAACAGTGGGTTGTTGTTGTTTGTTGTTGTTGTTCATTCGTTCAGTCGTCTCCGACTCTTCGTGACCTCATGGACCAGCCTACGCCAGAGCTCCCTGTCGGCCGTTACCACCCCCAGCTCCCTCAAGGTCAGTCCAGTCACTTCAAGGATGCCATCCATCCATCTTGCCCTTGGTCGGCCCCTCTTCCTTTTGCCTTCCACTTTCCCCAGCATAATTGTCTTCTCTAGGCTTTCCTGTCTCCTCATGATGTGGCCAAAGTACTTCAACTTTGTCTCTAGTATCTTTCCCTCCAGTGGGTGCTGACCCCAATCCGGGATCAAACTGCTGACCTTTTGATTGGTAGGATTTTTCTGCAGCACAGTGGTTTAGTCTGCTGTGCTAAGCCTGGCTTCTTAGTACAGTGGGTCCTTGTTATCTACTGGGTTTTGGTCACAGATTCCCCTGTGGATATCAAATGCCATGGATGATGAAGTCCCATTATATACAATGGTGTAGTAAAAAGGTGGCCTTTATATAAAGTGGCAAAATCAAGGTATTGTGGATTTTTTAGAAACAAGACATGGATGGTTGAATCCATGGATGAGGAAGACCAACTGTAGAAGTCTTATAAACCTCCGTCTTGGCTTTGAACCATTTAAATTATGGCTCTATGAACTAGCTCTGTCAAGTGTTGAGATTGCACAATACTCCAGCTTCATAAACTTCATTACAAAGTGCAGTGATTCATAGCAATTGCTGTGCTGAAAATTGATATGAGTCACATGGTGGTTTTATTCAGTTCAGGCTCTTTTATTTCTAGAACTTGCTTCCATAATTTATCATATTTATGCCCCCCTGTTCCATTTCAACAGCAGATGATTCTCTAACCAGAGTTATGAGAACTGGACAACCATCCTTTATCGCATCAAACACAAATACGTTTATAAGAAAGATTAACGGAGCTTTGGATTTTTTTTTATTCATGGAAAAATAAGACATCCCCTTTGGGAACAAAAATTAATATGACACTGTCTTGCTTTGGGGAAACAGGGTACATAAAACATTGCTGGTCAACAGGCACCCAACAATGCAGTAGAAAGAGTCATCACTGGATTTATCTACAAGCTCCTGTCAGTCAAGAAAAATTTGGAATGGTTTAAATGTATGAAACTGACAATTTCAGGAACAGATTTCATAACATCTTCATGTTTGTAGAATCGGTCTTCTTGCTTTTCATGATTAAATATGCAATGAATGGGGACAAACTTGGAAAAGCTGCGTTTTCTCCACTATTTCATGTGCTGCATCCATTGCAAAACTGATAATTTCATTCAATTTAATTTCAGTAGTTGTTCAGGCCTGTTGAGCACATTTTGAAGTCAACACCACCAGCAGTTTATTTTAGTGCCACTTAGTCCAACATCCCTTCTCTCACAGTTGAGTCAGAGGGAAACATAGCAAACAAATGCCGCCAGTTGTATGTTAGCTTCGACAAGAGTGAAGAATAATGCAAAGGAAGTTTTTTAATATATTGTGCCAGCAACATCAGCACTCAGGTGGGAGATATGTCTCTGTAGTGTGCAATAAGCTGGTGCTTGTGCTGTTAGACAGCCACACATGACACAATCATGCCATTCCAAGCCAAGCCAACAAAAACTAACACTGCCAATACCAGTACTGGAGTACTGATTCTCCAGTATAATTCCTTGCTAGTCCAATTTTTTTTTAATACTTGACTCAAATCTAGCATTAAAAATAATTAATTTAAAAATGTATTTACTCACTATGAACATTAAATTTAAGTGTTAATTGAGTGTTTTGTAGGGTAGCAGTTTGAGCATTAGACAACATCTCTGGAGACCAGGATTTGATTTCTTATTTGGCCATGGAAACTGACTGGGTGACCTTGGGTGAGTCACACTCTCAACCTTAGGAAACCCTGTGATGGATTTGCCTTTGTTGTTGTTCATCCGTTCAGTCGTCTCCGACTCTTCGTGACCTCATGGACCAGCCCACGCCAGAGCTCCCTCTCGGCCGTTACCACCCCCAGCTCCCTCAAGGTCAGTCCAGTCACTTCAGGATTTGCCTTAGGATCGCTTTAAGTTGGAAATAATTTTGATTATATTCATTCATACATTTATTATAAATCATAATACAAAAGGGAGCCCAGCTAAGCTTTTTGCACAAGCTGTATATGATATGTCAAAGAGTAGCATGCATCTCATGAACTGTGGTTTGGTCACTCCTGCTTTAGATGGCAGACCCAAACGTGGCAAAAGCCTCCACTGATGACAACCTGTCTTAAGAGTCTCCCAGAATCTGGAGCCCAAAGTTTTGCAGTCTGTGCCATGCACAAGCCACAGGATAGGCATATGCTGTGTTTGTTCACCACACAGTGATCTCCCAGGGAAGCTTTTCCCATCCATCAAGAAGGTTGATGCATTGTTTCTCCAGGTAAAATGCTCAACGTTTGTCTTTATCATTCAGTAGCAAAGTGGCTAAAATGTTTTACTTCTGTAATCACAGGACTTGGAGCTGGAAACTTTCCCACTCCCCCGCCGCTGCCTCCTAAGCCCAAGTGTGAAGTCAGCACTTGCTTCCGAGGGGTGCGATGCACAGACACGGCAGATGGGTTTCAGTGTGGACCTTGTCCCGAAGGGTTCACTGGAAATGGAATTGTTTGCACTGATATTGATGAGGTAAAAAATGTTGAATGGACTTCTTTCTTTAAATCAGTGGTTCCCAACCTTTTTTTCACCAAGGACCACTTGACCAGGGACCACTTTCATAAGGGACCACTCTCCAACATTAATACCAAAAGGGTTACAAATCAGTTTTTGGTCAACTTTAGATTCAGTTTAGTTATTTGGGGTGCAGATTCAGAAAATTGCATTGGATAGACCACATCAGCTCTAGTTTCTGATACAGAACTCCAGTAGTCACCATGTGCTCACACACAGAAAACCATATGTAATAATCTAGAGCTGATGTAGTCTATCCAGTGCAATTTTCTGAATCAGCACCCCAAATAACCCAAGGAACAGTTCTAAAAGCAAAGATACCAAGGCATCCCCGCTTCCAGGTACCACATGGAACAGCTCTGCTCAGAGGAGGAGGAGAAGCAGCAGCCAGGAGGCTTGTTGTCGCACCTTTTGTGGGTAGTCAGCCTCTCCCCCTCCCCAGCATCCCCATTGCCTCAGCACTATAAGAGGGTTTTGCAAGACCAGTTGCTCTTGTTGCCACAATGTAGTAACAGTGAGGCTGCGGACCATATTTTAGTTCTTAGGGACCACTGGTGGTGCATGGACCACAGGTTGGGAACCACTGCTTTAAATAGACCCCAGGGTGGTGGTGGTGAAAAATACATTAGATTCAGGACCAGAAAAATTCTGGTTGTCCAAGTATTCTTTGACAGGAGATAACCCACTTGTGCTGAGAAGACAAGTAACCTCTGGGGCAAGCATACCATAGAATTGCCTGGGAGACCTAGCACATTGTAAAGAGGCCATTTTCTCCTAGGTATGGATGAGCAAGTGAAACTATGATATGGGTTCTGCAGTTATGGGGAGGTCTTAGTGTTCCTTGAATGGAGGAAATAGGTGGAATGCTATTTGCAGCTCTGCCTCAAGAGGCAAAATGTCTTGGGTCACTCCTCAGATGTTAATATTGACAGAAGGGGTTAAGGATGTGTATCAATTTATGTTTCAAAGAAAAGACTGTAGGCTTCTTAACTTTGCAGGTAGGTTGCTTTATGATGCTGAATAAATTGGGCGCTTTTTCTTTCAGTGTCGATATAATCCATGCTTCCCGGGAGTGAGATGTGTGAACATGGCTCCTGGTTTCCGATGTGAAGCCTGCCCACCAGGCTACACTGGACAGATTATTCAAAGTGTGGGAATAAACTCTGCCAAAAATAACAAACAGGTGGGTTTAATTTCATTCACCTCCATCCATGTTGAACTTTATATGTTTCTTAATTCTTAATTCTTCGTAACCCTGATCTAATGTCTTTCCATCTTTTCTATCTATAAGACTTATTTGGATAGTATTAACTAACTTTTCTATTTTATTAGGTCTGCATGGACATAGATGAATGTCAGAAGAATGGAAATGGAGGTTGTGTTGCAAATTCCCTCTGTATAAATACCGTGGTAAGAATAAATTGTGATTTAAATTGTGAAAATATGATCACTCTGAATCAAAAGCCGCTTGTGGCTCCCAAATCAGTTGAATTATGAACCCACTCTAAGTTTTAGCTTAAATACTAAAGAGCAATATAATGTCTAAGCTATTACAGGTTGGAGGGAGCGCCTTAGTTAGCTTCTTTAAAGCTCAGATTAACATCTCAACTGAACTGACTGTCCCACTGACATGGGAGCCTCTGGTTGCTATGGTTTTGAATATTTCAGAAGCAGTCCCAAAACCAAAGGCCCAATTCACCACCAAAACAGTTGAAAAATTTCAGTGGTAGAACTACAAATATTACTTGAAGTCCATTTAGATCAGTAGTTCTCAACCTCTGGGTCCCCAGGTGTTTTACCCTACAACTCCCAGAAATCCCAACCAGTTTACCAGCTGTTAGGATTTTTGGGAGTTGAAGGCCAAAATCTCTGGGGACCCACAGGTTGAGAACCACGGATCTAGATGATAATGGTTGGCTGAAGCCAACCGATGAAACTGTCTAGATATCTTGAGCCTCTTCTCTCATACTACACATAATAGTGACTGGCCTTGATGTTAAATGAACTGCAACTCTGTTGTTCTAAGTTTCTTATCTTGCAGCAGCAATTGGAAACTATTTAAATATATTTTAAAATCATGAATCCCATTTATGTCTTTGATAGGGAATCTAAAGTGGTAAATCATTTTACCAATATATACAACCGTCTTTAAAACCCACATTAATGAATGATAATGGCAACAGTTTGTAACAGTAAGATTTAAAAAAGGGCTGTGAAATCTTTTAGTCAAATGCCTTCTTAAAGAACTGAGTTTTAGCACACTACCTAGCATAGTAAAATGTTGGAACAACCGTTTACAGCAATATACTAAGACCTGAGCAGCTTTCAAAAGTTTCACCACAGTTGTACAATCTCTGAGAAAGACGAATTACTTGCATAACACTATAAACACCGGTGTTAAACCACAACCTAATTCCAGACTAAGATTTTTTGTAGTAAGTGAGATTGTTTGTAAAAAGCAATGACTCTGGTTTATAGACTTACTTGCTTTTCTTAAAGGGGTCCTACCGCTGTGGAGCTTGCAGGCCAGGATTTATTGGAGACCAAGTCAGGGGTTGCAGAGCTGAGCAAAGCTGTAAAAATCTGGCCCTAAACCCTTGCAGTATCCATGCCCAATGTACTGAAGTAAGACAAGGAGACATCTCATGTATTGTAAGTTGAATCTATTGCAATGTGTGTTTTTTTAATAACTTGATCCCAGAGCATTGTTGGACAGAATCTCTAGTTAAGTTTAAATATCCTCAGTATTTGTGTTGTGATCCATGGAAGGATGGATCTTCTGTGTATTGTCGAAGACTTTCATGGCCGGAATCACTGGGTTGTTCTAGGTTTTTTCGAGCTATATGGCCATGTTCTAGAGGCATTCTCTCCTGACATTTCGCCTGCATCTATGGCAAACATCCTCAGAGGTAGTGAGGATGCTCACTACCTCTGGATGCTTGCCATAGATGCAGGCAAAACGTCAGGAGAGAATGCCTCTAGAACATGGCCATATAGCTCGAAAAAACCTAGAACAACCCGATGGATCTTCTTCTCACTGTGCAAGTAATGCCCAGTAAAGTTGCTTTAGAGGGGAGTTATGATCATTGCAATAATGTCACATGAGTGATCAATCATGGCTCAAGCAACTAGTTATTTTTAGCCTGGAGAAGAGTAAGATGAGATATTACATGGTAACAATGTTTAAATATTAAAGTATGTCATACTGAAGGTGGAGCTGGCTTGTGTTCTGCTGCTCCAGAGACTGCAACATAGAGCAATGGATTCAAATTGCAGGAAAAGAGATTCCCACCTAAACATTAGGGGAAAAAACTTCCTTGTGGTAAAAGCTGTTCAATAGTGTAATACACTGCTTCAGAATCCAGTGGAATTTCCTTCTTCGGAGGTTTTTAAGTAGAGATTGGATGGCTATCTATTTGGAGAGCTTTGATTGTGTGTTCCTGCTTGGCAGAAAGGGATTGGATTGCATGGCCCTTGTGGTCTTTTCCAACTCCTTGATTCTATGGATCATAAATGCAAAACAGTTACAAATGTGCAAATGTAGAGGTAACTATTTTTAAATAATGATTGCTATGTAGTCATGTTTGCGACACTCTTATCACAGTCATAAATCTCTACATAACCTTTTTTACTCCTCATGAGCCACATGGACAGAAGGAGATCAATCAACTGGAATATGGGTAAATGATGTTTCTGTCAGGTTTTGATCTGGCAGGAGTGGTTACTTAGTTCAATATACTTAAATATACTATACGATGTACCTGATAAGAATCTGGCCACTATTTTTATATGGTTCAGTAATATTATATCTCATTTATTTCTTTTAAAAGGTTTACTGTATAGTCGGTTGATGTGAAATATTGTATTTCCAGATATCAAAACATTCTAAGCTAGTATTAAAATAATTCTTTTCCTACCATGTAAATACACAGGTACCTTGCCCCATGTTGTGCATTCATATGCCTAGAGAATCATATATAGCATGGATCCTCGGTCTTGCTTTAGTTCTGTACATTTTTTTGCTCACACAGTGTGGCATCGGCTGGGCCGGTGATGGCTTTGTGTGCGGAAAAGATGTTGATATTGATGGCTATCCTGATGAAGAACTTCCATGCTCACTTGAAACCTGCAGAAGGGTAAGATGATCTGTTGGAGGATTTATTGATGTAGATATTTAATACATTCCATTTTTGAGACTATAAATCTATGCATAGGTGCACTTCAGCTGTCTTGAGATCTAGTTCTGAGGTAAAAGTGGAATTATGATCAGTATTAAGGTTATGGATATGGTGACAAAGTGGTATTGGTGATAATGATGGTAATGCATCAGTTGACAGAGGACACACAGAAGTTTACCATCCTGTGGAGGCTTCTGTCATGTCCCTGCATGAGAAGCTGGGGCTGACAGATGGGAGCTCACCCCACTCCCCAGATTCAAACTGCTGACCTTTCAGTCAGCAGTCCTGCCACCACAAGGGTTTAACCCTTTGTGTCACCATTAAATGATTAGAATATAATACGTTACATAACTGTGACTAAGAAAATTTTATCTTAGATTATAACCATGACACTTCTGGGTATAGGGAGGGGCAGGAGAATTTAATAAAATATATAACATATCAAGATCTACAAGTTGAGATTCAGTACTCTAGGAAAACAGCTATAGTTCCATGTGCTTTGGGAGCAATTTGAAATGGACTGACAAAACACCAGAATAAAATCACCATAGGTTGCGTCAGAGAATCGTAATTACAAAAAGTGGCACAGCTTCACCTATTTGTCTGATGATAACTCATTGATTCATAGACTCCTCAATAGAATCCAGACCTCTAGTTACATCTAGTAGACTATGAAACAGTTAATGATATTAATGGTGGCCAGGGTGGGTACGATATGTATGCTAATAATGCTAGGGCAGGTTAGATGCCATGCAAACCCCCTAAACAACATTTCCCTTTCCTGAAACCAGCTTGCTGTGGGATCATAAATGGGTCTATTTTTTCCATAATTCTGTACAGAATAACTCTCTCTAGAGCTTTATAAAGATGGCACAACAAGGAGACTGGTCTATAGCTTTTTGGATTATTACAGTCTTTGCCTTGTTTCAAAATGGCTATGACTCTTGCTTTCCTCCAGATTTTAGGGATCTGACAGGATGCAGTGCAGTTGTTCAGCTTAAGCAGCCAGCACCTAGCTGTGGAGCCGAAGTTCTTAATTTGTTTATTAATGATTGTGGGGTTTGATTTCAGAAACGAGTCTTGTGGATATGATATCTGACCTTAAAGCATACCCTAATCTTTCTGCAGTCTCAGAGCCACAAGGGCTGTTGGGTTGCAATTCTCATTACATCCAGTCCCCGAGTTACAAACATCTGACTTACAAATGACTTGTAGTTACTGTAAGAATAGAAGTGAGACATCAGGAAGTGAGAGAAATCTGCCCCTGGGAAGGGAAATTTGCTCCTGAAAGAATTAGCATGGGAAAAAGGTGCCTCCACTGAAGCTTCCTCACCAATCCTTGTTTCCACAACAAGATTTTTTTTTCAAAATCCAATTATCACAGGAACAACTGAACAGGGACACAGAGAGCAAAGCAAAAAAACATAGGGCTGTTAACCCATCCCTATGCTATCCAAAGCTCTGTGTGTGTGTGTGTGTGTGTGTGTGTGTGTGTGTGTGAAGTTACACTTTACAAATCTACCTGTTTACATACAATTTCAATTAAAGAACAAACCTACAGAACCTACATCCTGTTTGTAACTTGGGGACCGCATGTCTTCCCAGTCTGCGTAGCAGATAATCAGAAGTGATGAGAGTTGTCATTCAATAACATCTGGGAGACTACAGAGCACCAACCAACTATGTAAAAAAATATATAGTTGGCCCTCTGTATCTATGGATTCTCCCTTCATGGATTCAATGGCCCTTTGAAGGCAACCATAAGGCTGATGTGGCCCTTGACGAAAATGAGTTTGACCTGTTATAAACCAACCTTTCCGATCTGTTGCTTTTAGAGGTGTTAATAGCTCTGTTGAACTTCATCCATGCATCAGGGGGGTTAGAGAAAGACATAGTAAACAGTGGCTTTGTATGTCTTTCTTCTTTTCCCTTCAGGACAACTGCAAATATGTTCCAAACTCTGGACAAGAAGATGCGGATGGAGATGGAGCAGGAGATTCTTGTGATGATGATGCAGATGGGGATGGTATTCCAAATGAACAGGTACTGGTTACATATATTGTGTCGGACGCAAATTTTGGTTGTGAATATCTTAAGTCCCATTGATTTCAGTGTATCTGCTGTAAGCATAATCCATTTATTAATTTATTTAGATTCCAGTTTTAGCTCTAGATCCAAAAAGGGTTTGTGAATATATTTACACTTCTCCAACACTCAACTAATGCTGTCATGAAATTAGACAACATTAATTGTCCCATGCAAGTATTGATTCTTTCATTATATGCTCATACCTTCCTATTGTGCTGATTTCACAGGGAGAATCCTGGATATTTCCTTGCAGTTCCACTTTTCTTAGCCTTTAAAATGTCCTTGTTTCTCTTTCTTCTTCCCATAGTTTATTGCACTTCCTGCAAACTGATTTCAAATTACAAAGTAATGTGCATTTTCTTTAGCCAAAGGGAGAGAAGCAGAGTGAGTCTTGAGACCTTCCCAAACTCAGTACATGAATTTTGGAACTTCTCTTCTTAAAATAGTATTGTTTTTCCTCATTACTATTTTTTGTCACTTGGTGCCTGTTGCACACTTTTGACCACACTCATATGTGGCCTGACCATATTACAGTTTATATCTCTAAAATGTTGGAGGGTAGGTATACTATCTCTATCAACAATGTCTTTGTTGTTCCCCATCTATCTCTGTAGTCTCTGGACCATCTAAACATACTGTCATAAAACAAAATTTTGCAGCAGATGCTGAGAATTGCCATGTCTTGATGACAACAGCAGGAACAACAGCCAAAGGGAATTCCCTGGTGAAATTAACCACCTTGAAATCATTAGCAAATTTGATACTGTGAAACTTTTATTCAAAATTGACCAACAATAATTAGCTTACTTCTAAAGTCTGTTGTTCCTCTGTAGGTGTTTGGCTTCTGTCTTTGCTGTATAGTGGAATGGAAGGCATATTGAAAATATTTGATAAATAATCATAAAAGTGATTTCTAGTGAGTTTGGGAGCCCTGACAACACAAACATTTTCATTGTTCAAAACTTATTATGTGTGGTAAATATGTTTTAAAAGGGTTTTTGTTTTGTTTTTGTATAGAGAATACTGTCTTCTGTGCAGAAAACATATATTCTGAGTAGAAAGTGCCATTTCTTGCCAACACCAGCAATCACCCATGTACCTTCGTTGCACAGAATAAGTCCTGAATTGCAACTAGCCTTGCAATTCAGGTGACTGCACCATTTTCAACAACATTCTTGCAGCAAAGAAGAACAAAATGTATGCCTGAGGGAATAGCACTTGTGATAATCTACAACCCTACAATACAGCACATTCATTGGTCACTGCTTGTTGAAAGTGGGTCACTCCCATTAATAATTGGACTAAAGGTTTTGTATTCATTTGTGCTATTACAAGTGTATTTCCTAACATTTAAGTCTTGCTTTGTAAAAAAAAAAACCCAGCAAATTTTGTTTTTTTCTGTACCCATGACGTATATACCTCCTTATTTAGAGTAACAACTTGAGACATAAGTTGAAGTGGACTCTGGCATACTAAAGTTTATGTAGAACTATTCTTCAAAGTGCTGCAAGACTTCCAGTTGTTTTCAAAAAGCAACATCTGTGAAAAGAGATGAGTTGCGCTGCTTTCTAAGGGCTATAATTTAGAGTTCATTTTTATCTATTTCAGGATAATTGTGTGCTTGCTTCTAATGTTAACCAGAGAAATAGTGACCAAGATATCTTTGGTGATGCTTGTGACAATTGTCGCATGGCCTTGAACAATGACCAGAGAGACACTGATGGAGATGGCAAAGGAGATGCTTGTGATGATGACATGGATGGAGATGGTGAGTAAATTTCAGATGTTGGAAGCATTATGTTTGGGCTGCTAATGCAGAATTCCAGTATCTAGAGCAGGGGTCCTCAAACTAAGGCCCAGGGGGCGGATACGGCCCTCCATGGTCATTTACCCGGCCCTCACTCAGGGTCAACATAAGTCTGAAACTACTTGAAAGCTCACAACAACAACAAAAATCCTATCTCATTAGCCAAAAGCAGATCCACACTTCCCACTTTATATTTGTTAAAATTGTTCTTCATTTTAATTATTGTATTGTTTTAAAGTGTTTTTGCACTACAAATAAGATATGTGCAGTGTGCATAGGAATTCATTCACATTTTTTTTCAAATTATAATCGGCCCTCCAATACTTTGAGGGACTGTAACCTGGCCCTCTGTTTAAAAAGTTTGAGGACCCCTGATCTAGAGGATTGCTACAGGAAGCTGGCTAGAGGATTCTAGGAGGGTTAAGACTTTTATAACATCAGCTTGCTGTCTCGCCACAATTAGAAATGGGAAACATACTCAGTACTCACTTAGGCAATCGCTCATTGTCCGAGTAAGATGGCCTTCCAAGTGTAGTGACTTAGAGGTGGAGTCATAGGTGACTGTAGAGCCCTATTCTTGACCCACATGTTCTTTCACAGTGATGACATCTGTTTCCAGGTGGAAGGCGGTCCACCTGGAGCGGTCAGGGTTGGCTTGATGTGCCTTTCTCTTGGCACATTTCTCCCTTTCCCCCTCCATTTGTGCCTTTTTGAGTCCCTCTATGGAGGTAGAGAAGATCGGGATATAAAAGTTTTAAATAAATAAATAGATGATTCTGCAGTACTGCTGGTCACAGCTGACCTCCAGCTAGAGTTCTCACGGGCCAGGGCTTCCCAGTGTCTATGCCACAGTTTTTAAGGTTAACTTAAGCCCATCTTTAAATCTCTTTTCATACTCAGTATAACACATTGATTAATTATCATACTTCTCTGCATTAGCACAATGGTGCTGCTACGCTCCTGTGATCTGCCCACCACACAGTCTGCACAATTCTATCTTCCTGCCCAGTATACCTTTCCAGTTTTATTGTTTTTTATTTTTACTGCAATTTTGCAATGATGACAATATGATTTTATAAAAAAAAGGAATAAAATAGAAAAAAGATAGGAAACAGCCTAGGAGAGAGGACATGGGAAGAGAAGAATTACACCCATTAATCCCACATGGCTACTGCATTTTTAAACAGATGCTGAAGGCACTAGTGCACTTAAACAAGTCACAGAAAAGCAGTGGTATTGGGAGGCATTAAAATGTTTTGCCTATCAATGAAAAGATGCACTACACTAATGGATGGGATGCAAAGTAGCAGCAGGACAGACACAGCATTTTGGACAAATCATAAGTACAGTGTTGAGGCTAAGGTATTGATTTGAAACAAATCCAATATACTGCCCATTTTTCCACACTAACTGTTATTAATCAAAGCAGCTTCAAAAAGTTCCTTTTTGGGAGTGCAGTTCTCAAAACTAGTAAAAATAATATTGACTGTGTGTTGTGATTTCATTTAGGCATTAAGAATGTTTTGGACAACTGTCAAAGGGTTCCCAACCCGGAACAGAAGGACAGAGATAATGATGGCGTCGGTGATGCCTGCGACAGTTGCCCGGATATTAGCAACCCTAATCAGGTGGGTACAAACATTCAAAAGCTACAAAATATGTTGGAGTTACCAGGAGTGCCTTTCAGTATAGAAAACTAATGGCTCCATTCAAGTTAGATATTCTGAGCAATTCAGAGGCTCAAATGCATCAACTTCTGGTGGTCAGATTCTATTGGTCCAGTAAAAAACTTAGTAGATTTCATGAACGTCAAGTGCATTCATGGTTGCATTATAACATAGAAAACCTTAAAAGAAAAGAAAAAAATCTAGCAAAAAACTAAAGTCTTAAAAAATTAAAATAAAAATAGAGACTGAATAAAATATAGAGAATTACTTCAAGGGATTTCATAAATTTCTACCTAGAAAAAATTCTGAACATGATAAATAAAGCAGTGGAAATATTCAGGGGAGCAAAAATAACAGTATTGATAATGATAATTATCGACCAATCGTGCTCAACTCAGACAGGTCTCAGCCTTACATTTAGTCAATCCATTTATAGATTTTCCCATTTAGATGTGAGCATTGTTTTAAGTGAGGAGCCTGAGAAAGTTCATGACTAATAGTAATGAACATGACTGCACTAGCAATGAAAACTCCTCTAAATTAATATCTTTAATTGGAAGGCAAAGGTTAAATTTTAATGATTTTCTAAAATGCAGTTATATATCTTTCCTTCTCTGCAATGTGATAGTGTAAAATGTTTTCCTCTCTTATTCTTGTTTACAGTCAGATATTGATAATGACCTCGTAGGGGATTCCTGTGACACCAACCAAGACAGGTAAGATCACTTTTCATATAATGTATGGAAGAAGAAAGATGTCCAGGCAGATGCATCCCTGATACAAATCAGTTGTTGCTTCTTCATATTTCCGTGGAGTCAATTTTACACTTAGATAATTTTCAATATACTGTTCCCATTACTGGAATTAATGTACATGGTATTTTCCCCCACCACAAAACATTTATTTCTTGAGTTGTAAATACTGGAGGCCATGTGAAATGAAATGTTCAACTATCCATGGCTTTTCATTTCATTTAGAAAATAATTGGGCAATGATTGGCATGTAATCTTCCTCCATTGGACCATGCTGACTCTCTCTTACTTTTTTCCTTACATGACCTCTACATGATCTCTGATTCTTTTTCAAAGAAGAAAGTTTTATCTGTTGGTATAAGAGAGTTAGCATAGCAGTGATGAGAAGAATTACATTTTTGATCTATGCCCAGGAACTTTTTAAAGCTCAGAGGCTTAATGAGCACAACATACTATCATTAGAAGTTAGCAATGACAACCATAAGGCAAACAAAATGATGCTATATCAGACCACACCTGGAATACTGTGTTCAATTCTGGGCACCACAATTGAAGGAAGATGTTGACAAGCTGGAAAGTGTCCAGAGGAGGGCGAGTAAAATGATCAGGGGTTTGGAGAACAAGCCCTATGAGGGGGTGGCTTAAAGAGCTGGGCATGTTTAGACTGCAGAAGAGAAGGCTGAGAGGAGACATGATGAGGGCTATGTATAGATATATGAGTGAGAGTCATAGGGAGGAGAGAGCAAGCTTTTTTCTGCTGCCCTGGAGACTAGGACGCAAAACAATGGCTTCAAACTACAGGAAAGAAGATTCAGCCTGAACATGAGGAAGAACTTCCTGACTGTGAGAGCTGTTCAGCAATGGAACTCTCTTTCCTGGAGTTTGGTGGAGGCTCCTTCTTTGGAGGCTTTTAAACAGAGACTGGATGGCCATCTGTCAGGGGTGCTTTGAATGTGATTTTCCTGCTTCTTGGAAGAGGGTTGGACTGGATGGCCCACAAGGTCTCTTCCAACTCTAGGATTCTATGATTCTAATAAAAATCAATGGCTAACCCAAATGGCTGTACAGATGAACACAGGGATAAGCACTAATGGGAACTGTCTGTCTATCTATTTGTCTCTCTATCTATCTTCATATGTAACTTCTTCCTTTTCTTTTGTTCTTAGTGATGGGGATGGGCATCAAGACAGCACGGACAACTGCCCTACAGTCATTAACAGCTCCCAGCTAGATACAGACAAAGACGGGATAGGTGATGAATGTGATGACGATGATGACAATGATGGGATCCCAGACTTTGTCCCACCTGGTCCAGATAATTGCCGGTTGGTTCCCAACCCAGGGCAGGAAGATGACAACAGTAAGGCCAACTTGTTTCTTGTTTTTCCTTTTCCTTCTAGCTCATGTAAAAATATTATGCAGTTACTGACAATATAGCATCTTTGCAGCTGTAGGACAGGGAATAATGAGGCTAACAATATGTGGACCTCCAAGACATCTAGGTAGGCATTTATACTGTAGAAGTAATACGGTTTGATCTGACTTTAATTACAATTGTCAAATGCTATCAGATCTTGAGATTTGTAGTTGGTGAGGCACAACCATCTTTGCCAGAGAAGGCTAAAGACTTTGTAAAACTACAACTCCCAGAATTCTCCAGGATTTAGCCATGGCAATTAAAAGCAGTATCAAACTTCATTAATTCTACAGTGTAGATGCACCTTTATTCCATCTGCTGCCTCCTTTACTTGGATTTATTATTTTTATCAATTTATTTAATTTTTACCCTGCCCTTCTCCTGATATGAGGTGGTTGACAATAATTTATCTATTTATTATTTATTTACAGCATTTATATACCTCTTTTCTCACTCTGAGGGGGACTCACTTTGCATAATTTGAAACAAGATTCAGTTAAACACTTACTTTAAAGTGTTTAAAAAAGAATTAAACTGCCGTGTTGTCTATAAACATGGTTAAAAACAATTTAAAAGAATTTAAAACATGATTTCTAGTAAACAATTGAAGAATTCAAAACCTTGCAACAAATTCCTCATGCATTTCCTTTATGAGTTTTGGAAATGAACACAAGCATAAAATCCATTATCATCAAACATTTGCTTTAATAGCAGTTGTGCTTCTTCCTTCAGGTGATGGAGTAGGTGACATCTGTGAAGCAGATTTTGATCATGACACTGTGATCGACCGGATTGATGTCTGTCCCCACAATGCAGAGATCACCCTGACTGATTTCCGAGCTTATCAGACTGTTGTCCTTGACCCAGAAGGTGATGCTCAGATTGATCCAAACTGGGTGGTTCTGAACCAGGTAAAAAGTTGTGTGTTTTGAAAAATAAATTGTCTAAGTAGCCAATATTTATAGTAATCAAAAATATGTCTCCAAACATGTCAAAACTGACAAGGCACCCGTACTTCAGTGCAGAAATGAACTGAAGGTTGACAGATGAAAAGAAATCACTAAGAACCCCAGCTTTGTTCACAAACCAGTTAGTTTTTCTTTCATCAAAGGCCAACATCTAATAATGTATTTTGGTATTTGGCGCCAGCAGAACAGAGACTTCCTTCTCCCGACTTTCCTGCTGTAACCCTCTGTCGTGCCAAAAAACCTGCCCAACATATTTTTAGGGTGAACAGGGGGAAGCAGTAGGAACAAGGAACCACTAAACTTGGATTAATCCTGTGGAAATACACTATTTAATTCTGGCCAATATCTGCAAGGATTGGAACCATAGAATAGAATCATAGAATCATTGAGTTGGAAGAGACCTCATGGGCCATCCAGTCCAACCCCCTGTCAAGAAGCAGGAAAACCACACTCAAAGCACCCCTGACAGATGGCCATCCAGCCTCTGTTTAAAAGCCTCCAAAGAAAGAGCCTCCACCACAGTCCGGAGCAGAGAGTTCCACTGCTGAACAGCTCTCACAGTCAGGAAGTTCTTCCTAATGTTCAGGTGGAATCTCCTTTCCTGTAGTTTGAAGCCATTGTTCATTGTCCTAGTCTCCAGAGAGCAGATCTCACTTTGCACAATAGGAAGATATGCTTAAGTGCTAGAATAGGTGATCACTGGTATTCTCTCCAACAGTAATCCACTATGCAAGAAGGTTACTGATTCTCTGAAGTGGGTTTTCAGGGGTATAATGGGAGTAGAGGCAATTGGCACCTTCCTTGTGTATAGAAATACATCCCAAACCAATGATCTGTTTGCAGTACAGCCAAGGGTGGCTTGTATGGACTTGGGTGACACAGATGGGAATGGACAGCAAAACTAAACATCTTTTACACCAATTGTATTTTGGTTAATTATATTACTTTTATTTCATTTAGGGTATGGAAATTGTACAAACCATGAACAGCGATCCTGGACTTGCTGTAGGTATGTGCAGTTTGCATAGCAGTCTCCAAACAGTTTTCTTTTCATGATTTATTCCAAACTACTGGCTTACATGATTGCTCAGGGGATCCCATCTGCAACCGGCATCCAGAATATATCAGCACTGCTCTTTTTACATAAACCGAACAGATGTTTAGATGTCAGAACACTAGTCTTGTTAATCCAGAAGAGATGGAGGGTAGTTTCAGTTCTGGCATTGCTTTCCCTCCTAAGACCAGGGCCATAGCTTAATATTGGAAACATATTTTGCATGCATAGGAAAATATCCTGTCAGTGTTGAAGTGTAAATTACTGTCAGTGTTCCATTGCTGCTGAAGTTACCAAGCAAAGGTTTCTCCTCTCTCCTGGGTATGCAAGGGCAGCAAGAAACTTCTAGGTGTAGCTCCACTCCCCCTGGCATGGATTGATAACAGATTTATTTATTTATTTACAGTATTTATATTCCACCATTCTCACCCCAAAGGGGTGAGATCATACACGGCAAACATATAATGCCATTTTTGACATACAAGACATAAAGACAGACAGAGGCCATTTAGCAGTTCTTCCATTTCGGATGCTGGAGGTTGCTCGATTCGGCCACAGGGGGAGCTGTCGCTTTGTCCACTATGAGCCTTTTTGATCACAGTTTTTCCTCCTTGTTCTCCAGCATTTTTATGTTGTCATAAATTAGCCTCCCCGCTTTAAGCGGTCCCTAATTCCTTTATTCACAGCTCACAGCTGTTTTTGAATTGCTTAGGTGGACAGTGAGCTGGGCTTTTTTTGTTTTTGTTTTTTAACAGCTCAGGCGCTCAACCCCAGCTTGGGCTTCGAACTTGCCACCTTTTGGTTGGCAGTGATTTATTGTAGCTATTTAACCAGTTGTGCTACCAGCCCAGTCCTGATTATCATCCAGCTGCCCTTGTGCACCCAGATCCTCAGAAGTACCATTTTTCCCCACCCACCATGTGTCCAAAGAAAGCCAAGTAATACCTGGGTACACCCTTGAGAAGTGTATGGGTAGCTATGGTCAGGAGCCTTCAACTGCCCTTGCAAAGCCATTGTGCAAATAGGTACTGGATAGTAATTTTACAAGGCCTAAAAGGATATACATAACCAAGACTTATGGAAGCAAAAGCAACTCACAGGGTTCTGATCTTAAGGCTCAGCTTTAGTCCCCAACACCTTTGGTTAAGTTGCAAGATAGGAGAAAATCCTTCCCTTGGGCACTTGAGAGCTGCTTTCAAGCAGGTAAAATAGTAGATCTGATATCTACCCCATGCTTGCCCATAACTCCCCTCGTCCTCAAGTCAGCACTAGGTTAAGGAAGGCTGGAATAGGCTTCAGCTAGCTAATGGCTCAATGGTCTGACTGTCTTGTTGTCTGTTAAATATATTTTTCTGATGGTTTGATCTTGGACCTCTTGGATGTAAAGGAGCAACAGGTGTTAATGCAACATTCCCGCCATGATGGTTTCCAGATGTTTTGGAATTCAACTCAGCCTCAGCCATCATGGGCACTGGTCAGGAATAATGGAAGCTGTATTCCAATCAGATTTCTCTTCCTATATTGAGCAGGTTACACAGCTTTCAATGGAGTTGACTTTGAAGGCACTTTCCATGTAAACACAGTGACAGACGATGACTATGCTGGCTTCATCTTTGGTTACCAAGACAGCTCCAGCTTTTATGTAGTGATGTGGAAACAGACCGAGCAGACATATTGGCAAGCAACTCCCTTCAGAGCTGTTGCAGAGCCTGGAATTCAACTCAAGGTATTGTGCCAAAATTGGCCAAACTCTCATTAGTGATACACTTAGATGATATTGGCAGGGCGTTTATCTGGTGTGGTTTCTAGCATTTGGTTCATTTGGGTGAATTGTGCCTGCTATAGAATGGGGAAAATGTTTCTGGTTTTCCTCAAAATTCTCTGGAAAATATTGTTCTAAAGTCTGTTTTTTCTCTTTGACTTGTCTTTGCACTTGGTGTTTGTGTAGGCTGTCAAATCAAAGACTGGGCCTGGAGAACACCTTAGAAACTCACTTTGGCACACCGGGGACACTAATGACCAAGTCAGATTACTGTGGAAAGACCCTCGAAATGTTGGCTGGAAAGATAAAGTTTCCTACCGTTGGTTCCTCCAGCACAGACCTCAAGTTGGATATATTAGGTAAAGTTATGGTGCAAAAAGAAAATTTCTTTTTGAGACTTCTTCCATTCATTTCTTGTCAGCAGCATATATTTCTTCATATGGCCATGCAATTATGTAAGCATGCACACATACACATTATTGACTTTATCATTTGGCATAAAGTACGGATGCTGAATCAGGCCTATGGAGCTTCCCATCTGGCCCATTAGTACTTTTGCTTCTTCTGATGTGTCCATTGCTTTGACCATAATCGGAATACCTCACTTGCTTTCCAGATTTAAATTTTTACTCCAGGCCAAAATATGCTTCCCTCCCTTGGCACTGAACTAGGTAGGATTTCAGGAAAACAGGGTTTGAAACCCACTGGCTGACTTTCAGCAAAACATTCATCAACCTAGAGCAGTGGTTCCCAACCTGTTAACCTGTTTTTGACCAGGGACCATTTTGGTCAGGGACACTCTCCAAAGGATTATGAATCAGTCAACTTTAGATTTGGTTTGGTTATTTGGGGTGCTGATTCAGAAAATTGCATTGTATGGACCACATCATCTCTAGTTTCTGATGCAGAACATCTGCCATCCAGTAGTTGCCATCTGCTTGCCCACAGAAAACCATATTTAATTAGCTTCAGCACTATACGAGAGTTTCACAAAACAAGTCGCTCTCATTGCAACCGTGTAGTAATGGTGAGGCCGCAGACCATATTTTAGGTCTTGCACACTAATGGTGGTCCATGGACCACAGGTTGGGAACCACTGGCCTAGAGGAAGCAAATGGCAAATCTCTCCCAACTAAATCTCGACTGGGTTGCCATAAATTGAAAGAGTCTTGAAGGCACAGTATAACAACCCTTGGCATGAAAGTTACGCATTCACCTGTTATGATGAATTGATAAAATTGATTATAAATTTAATACTTTTGCAAAAAGATTATTGACACTTCTTTAAGCAATTGGCACTCTTTGCCTGGTCTCTAAAACACAGATATGCAAATGCATGCATTGCCAAAAATATTTCCCAGAATAAAATGTCACTTGTTTCTTATAATAAGAACCATTTCCTACAGTACAATTCAATGAACAGTTATCACTATTTCTGCATATAACTAAATAAAAATGCATAAATGCAAAAAATATCTAAAATCAAAATTGAGACATGCATTTGTCATACAGGCATATTTACAAATGAGTTAGAATTGATTGCAATTTCCTCTTGAATGTGTGCTCCAGAGCAAAATATGTGAATCATTCTTGCAACTGTTGTTGTTTTAAAGTCTGGCCCAAGACAATTTGAATTGTGTCAGGTAAGCATTTATTGAAAATAGATTTTGAGAACGCTAAAATGATGCTTTCAGGATACTTAACAATACTTCCATGCCCTTTCCTGCTGTCTTTTGAAATTTTACTAGACATACCTTGCATATTTTGAATTGCAATTTCCTAGTCATAGGTTTTCTTTGGCCACAGAACTGCAATAATACAGTCAGATACTTCCTAGCCATTCTTCTTCCCCAGCCATTAAATAGGCTGATGCCAGCCCTGCAGCTGTTATGTAGGTTGCACACAGAGGAGTCCATGTAGGAGCCCAAGGCCCAACAAAACACATGTGGGCTGTACACCCTGTTAAAATAGCGGTGGTAGCTCAAGCATTAGGCAGTATTTGATGTTTACCCTTTGGCTATTGCAAAACGGAGAAATTATTAATTATTCAATTTGATATTATTCTATTTTTACAGTGACAGGTGTGGAGGGGGGAGGAGAAGTGTTTGTAGTGTTTGTAGTGTAGCAAGTGGACTTGCCTTGGGTTGCTATTCACCTAGCCTTGGATATATATAAGAATCAATATCCTGCTCTGTTGCAGAATCGCAAAATGTTTTGTACTAAATATCCTCAGGTATGCACCTTAGTGGGGAACCAGGTGACACAAATCTCACATAGACTTTTTTGTCCCACTTTCAAAGGGCAAGGTTTTACGAAGGCTCTGACCTGGTGGCAGACTCTGGAGTGACCATAGACACGACCATGCGTGGAGGGAGACTCGGCGTTTTCTGCTTCTCTCAGGAAAACATTATTTGGTCGAATCTGAAGTATCGCTGCAATGGTAATTTCCTTCTTGCGCCACCCTCTTATCTTAGCCAAACAGGCAGCTGAGTACAGAGGAAAAAAGGCTTTAGGGAATCTAATCATAAAAATGTATTAATAATAATAATAATATATTTATTATAAAAATGTATTGGCAATAAGGTAGCTCTTCTACTGTGTAATCTTACTTGGAAAGAAGACCTATTGAATTCAGAGTTGCTTGCTTCCAGGTAAACATGCAGAAGATTGGGATACATCCTTTATTTACTCTTATGGCTTCTTATATTGGAACAAATGCAAGTCCCTAGTTGACTGTTGTGAAAGTGACAATTCCCCATAACACAGCATGTGTGCCATCCCCTGGCAAGAAAGAGGTACAACTGTTCTTCCTTCCCATTCTGAAGCAGTAAAGATGGGCAGAGATTTCACCAGCCGTGCACCCAACTGGCATTTCCCTTACAGCAAGTAAGCCTTGGTCAGAGAAGAAGACTGGCAATTATAGCTTGTATCTTGGTTGTCATGGCCTATCAAATATTATAGACTTTTGCAAATATACTGGATGAAACTTTCAATACTGTCCATGCAATGATGTGATTCCCATGAAGACGGTTAAATGCGACAAGGAGCTACAGGTGTTGTTCACAGATGTGTTAGTTTTATATTTTATTTATTTATTTACAGTATTTATATTCTGCCCTTCTCACCCTAAAGGGGACTCAGGGAGGATCACAATGCACACATACATGGCAAATGTTTTTAGACATTTCTTTTTGTGTAAGGAGCAACTTGAGAAAGTCGCTTCTGGTGTGAGAGAATTGGCCGTCTGCAAGGATATTGCCAGGATGTTTTGATGTTTTATCATACTTGTGAGAGGCTTCTCTCATGTTCCTGCATGGGGAGCTGGAGCTGACAGAGGGAGCTCATCTGTGCTCTCCCCAGATTTGAACCTCGGACCTGTCAGTCTTCAGTCCTGTTGGCACAAGAGTTTAACCCATTGCGCCACCGGGGGCTCCTGTTTTTTAGATATGCAAGATAGACAGACAGAGGTATTTTGCCATTGCCTACTTTGGTGTCTTGAGGTTTTGCTTGATTCCAGCCACAGGGGGGGTGCTGTTGCTTCATTCACTATGATGTTGAGTCATTTTGATCGTTTCTTTGATCGCCCTTATTTTTATGGTGTCGTAAAATGCCTCCCTGCTTTGAACGGTCCCTAATTTCTCTACTCACAGCTCAGCTGTTTTCGAACTGCTTAGATGGACAGTAAGCTAGGCTTGACAGTCGGGTGCTCAATCCAACTCGGGCTTCGAACTTGCCACCATCTGGTCAGCAGTGATCTATTGCTGCTGGTGATTAACCAGCTGTGCTACAGCCCGGCCCTATTCTAGATCTTGGAAATATTACTTTTTGGTATGACACCTCCCAGAAACATGCACTAACCACACTAGCTGCAAGATTTTGGTCTTAAGGATTTTATTTCACAGAAGTGTCAAACTGGCATAGAAGCAGGATTTTGCACAACACCATGCAGTACTTGTTGCTGGTCCATCATCTCACCGTGATGAAGCTGTTCCCAGTTCTTGATGAGCAAACTTGTCAATAGGACCTGATTGTGTCACGATCCCAGGATTTCACTGGAGCACTTCTGAGACTACATGCTGATGATGTTGAGGAACTTCCCCTCCTACTTTCCTCTCACTAAAAAGGATTGATTTTTTAAAATCACCTATATTTTGCAAAGTATTTTTTTAAATTAAACAATTAAAAGGGAGGAAGCTGCATAGCAGCAGAGTGGAGTCATGTCACCCACCTGAAAGTGCAGCTGCAGGATCTTACACTGCTAAGGTGTTACAGTTGTACAACTCTGGCAGCATTGTGATAGGAGCCCCCGGTGGCACAGTGGGTTAAACCCCTGTGCCGGCAGGACTGAAGACCGACAGGTCGCAGGTTCAAATCCGGGGAGAGGCGGATGAGCTCCCTCTATCAGCTCCAGCTCTTCATGCGGAGACATGAGAGAAGCCTCCCACAAGGATGATAAAAACATCAAATCATCCAGGCGTCCCCTAGGCAACGTCCTTGCAGACGGCCAATTCTCTCACACCAGAAGCGACTTGCTCCTGACATGACAAAAAAAAAGCATTGTGATTAAGAGCGTAACTTAATAATAATAATAATGATGATGATGATACACTTTATTTATATTCCGCTCTATCTCCCTGAGGGGACTCAGAGCGGATTACAGTATACACATATATAGACAAACATTCAATGCTTTTAAACAGTGAACAATGACATACAATACACAAACAAAGGCAAAGGTTTCCCTTTCCATCTCTGGCGTCTGGAGGTGATGCTTATCTCTGACCATGGGGAGGTGTTCTTGTTCCATTTTTCCTTGCCGAGGAGCCTGTTGTCAATAGGCCATCCTGGTTGCGTTGCTGGCATGGCTGCATGGGCACCTGTAACCTTCCCGCCAAGGCGGTACTTTTTGATCTACTCACATTACATGTTTTTGAACTACTAGATTGACAGAAGCTAGGGTTAACAGCGGGACCTTACACGGCTTCGAACTGCCAATCTTCCAGTCAGCAACTTTTTCTGCAGCAAGTGGTTTAACACTGCCATCACAGTGGCAACTAAGGTCCTCATAGTTAAAGCAGTGATGTTCCCTGTAGTAAACTATGGATGCAAGAGCCAGACCATAAGCAAGGCTGAGTGAAGGAAAGATAGACACTTTTGAACTGTGGTGTTGGAGGAAGATTCTGAAAGTGCCTTGGACTGCAAGAAGATCCAACCGTCCATACTCCAGGAAATAAAGCCCGACTGCTCACTGGAGGGAAGGAAATTAGAGACAAAGATGAAGTACTTTGGCCACATAATGAGAAGACAGGAAGCTTGGAGAAGATAATGATGCTGGGGGAAATTGAAGGAAAAAGAAAGAGGGGCCAACCAAGGGCAAGATGGATGGATGGATGGATGGTATACATGAAGCAACTGGCTTGACCTTGAAGGAGCTGGAGTTGGCCACGGTCAACACAGAGCTCTGGTATGGGCAGGTCACGAAGAGTCGGAAATGACTGAACGAATAAACATCAACAAAATCGGTTTAACCTGCTGTGCTGCCATGGCATAACTTGGGTATGATTCTGGTGCAATTGATCCCTTTTGCTGGCATTAACTTTTGGAGAAAATCTCCCATTGGTGGTGATAAGGGATTCATCCCTCGGAAGGTTAAGCACAGTCCAGGAGTGGGACAAAACAGTACAGTTAACATTACACACAGTTTCATCTTCATATTTATTTAGCTATTAGTTTCTTCACTTGTCTGTTAATATGCATGCAGTATTTTCAAATCTAAAAGTTGAATATAAAATACTCAATATTTTCGTAGGAACAACAGATCAGAAATTGATTTTTGTCTCCCTTCTCGTTTTCAGATACCATCCCAGAGGACTTCCAGGAATTTCAGGCTCAACAGTATACAGTTGGAGATATTTAAGAAATACTGGGAATCCAAGTGGCTATGGCAAACAATAAAGCAGTATATATTAAATTCGTAAATGATTTTCTTTTGGTGCAAGCCCACACTCCATTTGTTCGGATTGGTATAAAATTGTCATACCATTTTATATATAAATGTGAAAAATAAAAAAGATTAATTAGGCCAGGGTTTCAGTTTGTTCTGAATTTCTTTGAAGTAATCCGTTAAACTGGATAATCCTGCAGTGCAATTATGTGTGCAAATTCACAGAGCAATTGGGGCTAACCTTGTGCTACACAGCAGTGCTTGGTATTTAAAATGTTTGGAAGGGGGGCAGGTGTATAGGATACAATCATGGAAAAATATACATGCTTCTATCTATTATATATGCAAAATTAGAAGTACATCCTAGAATGTCTTTACATTTCTAAGGGAAACCAACCAAATTATTTTTGCAACCAAATAAATTCTGTCACTCTGATATAAATATTGCAATCAACATGTGCCTCTGGGTTGCTGTATGGCCATATTCCAGAAGCATTCTCTCCTGACATTTCATCCACATCTATAGCAGACATTCTCAGAGGTTTTGAGGTCTGCTGGAAACTAGGCAAGTGAGGTTTATATATCTGTGTGGAATGTCCAGGGTGGGAGAAAGAACTCTTGTCTGCTTGAGGCAAGTGTGAGTGTTGCAATTGGACATCTTGATTAGCATTTAATAGTCTTGTTGCTTCAAAGCCTGGCTGGTTGCTGCCTGGGGATCCTTTGTTGGGAGGTGTTAGCTGACCCTGATTGATTCCTGTCTGGAATTCTCCTGTTTTTTGTGTGTTGCTCTTTATTTATTGTCCTGATTTTAGAGTTTTTTAATACTGGTAGCCAGATTTGGTTCATTTTCATGGTTTCCTCCTTTCTGTTGAACTTGTCCACATGCTTGTGGATTTCAGTGCCTTCTCTGTGTAGTCTGACATGGTAGTTGTTAGAGTGGTCCAGCATTTCTTTGTTCTCAAATAATATGCTGTGCCTGAAGATCTGGAGGGAGAGATTGGAGATGGGACTAAATAAGAAAGAATAAAAGGTAGTCTGTGGGCAATGAGGAAACAGATCAAGACAGCAACATAGTAAGTGTGTCTGTGACACTGCAGTCTCCTGTAGACTCACTACCCTAAGTCCAATGGAGTAGACTCATTGAATCAATGGGAACTTGGTAAGTCAACACTTCTGTAAATTCCACTGACTGCTAGTTTGGAACGAACATTGGATCTTGGTCATAGAATAGGAGTGAGGGTTAAGTGGATATCCAGCTGTTGCTGGACTGCTTTCCCTTTCAGACTGCAGTATTTTTCACCTTTGTCTGTTCAGCTGGCAATGCTGAAGATCACCCCTGGTTTAAGCCACACTTTTAACACAATTTACAGTGCTGAGCATGTGGATCATCTGTCAGTCCCACCAACTGTGATTTCTACATATCCCACAACTACAGCACCAAATGTAGGAACCTGCACTTGTTCCACTTCTACCATCTGGTCTGAGGTATACTGACAAATGGTGTTCACTTACACTTGCCACATATGCATTGCTCTTGCTGTGTAATTGACAGGTGTCCTGGGGCATCTCTAAAAACAAGGAATAGAGTTTCCTTTCATCCATTTTTACTACAGCTCCTGTCTATAAGATAGTCTTCTTATGTTACTTAAAAAACAAACGGGGAATAGAAACTTAAAGAAGAGACATATAATATTGCAGGTGCTCAGTTTCTATTTTTAAAAACCCTACTTTTGGCATTCTTTTTCTCACACACACACAAACACCGCAGCAGAATGAAGCCCCATGGAGAGAATCCATTCAAAGTAGTAAAACAGGTGACCCGGTCTTTCATTTCTATTCCCGTTCTCCTTACTTCACCCCCATCATGACATCACCTTGACACTTCTTGTTAGAATGGCAGAGCAACTACTTTATAAATGTGCTTAGGCCATATGCTAAATCATTTTATCCTCTGATGAGTTCAAGGCTATCTTCATTTTCATAACTTACATGATGTGGTAGGCCAAGGCTGAAGATGACTGGGGATGGTCATGCAGTGCATTGAGATAAGAGGTGTGTGTGTGTTGGAGAGGTTACTTTTCTCGATGGGTTTTTGAAGTCCCAGTTCTCAAATGCAAACCACTACTCCACACTGGCTTGCAGTAGATACACCTAGCACGTTTCAGAGCTGCTAAAGTTTGAGAGCTTTTGTTGCATGCAAGAGTATGAAGTGTGTGTATGTGTGTGTGTGTGTTGGAGAGGTTGCATTCTTCAATGACCCTGTGCAGCCAAGTTATGACAAAAGCGGGAACATGTATCCATGATCATTTTCCAAGCTGGCTAGGCAACTCACACTCAAAATACATTCTGTGTATACAATCTCCTAGCCAAATTCATGAGCAGGGATTCTTCTCCTTAGAAGCAAGTTGGATTCTCACCCTTGTCTTTCAAAGCAACTTTGTGAAATAGCCTTTGTTTGAACTGCATGGACTTGTGGCTGCCGCATATTCTTGGACTGGCAGACCATCATGCAAGCCATCCACTGCTAATGGACTATCTTGGGCCTGATCTCTAAATGGTTGCTCTTCTTCTTCTACCTTGTTGTACTCAGTCCCAGCTTCCATGCTGAAAGTCGTCTGGTCCCAACTAGCTTCAAAGCCATGAGAAGGAGCCAACATTACTTTCACATGAAGTCAGCCAACTTGCTGAGCACTGAAACAGCTGCTGAGCACAGACTCTAGACCCAAGGCCAGAGGCCTCCACACACCCAGCCCTGCCACCATATGTGACTAGACACACAAGGCTTTCTGCCTGAAGATCTTTGGCATATGCCTTGAGCTACAAGGTTAGTGCAGCAGCTTGAAAAGATATATGCTCATTCTTTCTTCCTGTGAGTCTCAATAATGCAAGAAACTGCATCATGCTTCACTTGTCATGTCAAGCACCATAGTTTCAGAACTCATTAGAGTTCAGGGAGCAGAGATTTCCCATTTGGTTATATAAGCTGTGATGGTTGGTGGCTTCTGAAACTAAATGTGCATAATCTGCAACTGTCCCAGTTTGGTGGGTGATCCCAATTAATTCCTTCTTGTTGCATTTTTTCAGCTGCTTTCAAAATGTCTAGTTTCCCTTGCCTCCTCCAACCTTTTTCCTTTCTCCTCATCCTTAGTTGCTACAGACTAGGATGAAAGTGCAAATAAATGTGTACTCCAATAACTTGCCAGTGTGGGAAGTGTTGGAAAGGCAAAAACAAACTGCAGCAGCCTTTCCTAGCTTTTGTGCTTTCTGCCTGAAGATCTTTCCTATGTGCCTTTAGCTACAATCCCCTTGATGGATTGCCACTTTGTTGTGGTGAGGGGGCTTGCATGTTCCAATGAACCTGTGGTCATGCACTCCCAGGGGGACCGCAAGGAGGTTCCAGACCAAACGCAATCTGAAGACCCTAATGGTAGATTAGGCGGAAGATAACATGGTACATGTCACAATGACTGTGAAGGCGGAAGAAGGCTGCAACAGATTGAGAAGCTACCGTCGTTGTGTTAACTAGGTCCCTGTATGTTGATCAGCTGTGCACCGACCTCCACACATTAAAAAATATCACGCACAGGCATCTTACAAGAACTCGGAAGGCTGTCATAACTGGACAACAAGGGATTGCCTAAGTAAGTAATTAAGGCTCCTGTGTTAAGAGAGTGGAGAATTGACTATGAATTTTAGTTTGAATTTTAAATAAGGTATCCAAGGTGCTGAACCTATTAGGTGCTGAATTGTCATTGTAAATGGAAGGATGTCAAAGTTATAGTAAGTCTGAAATTTATGATCTGATTTGGGCTAATTAGTTCCTGTAGTTTCTTGTGAGGCAGGACTGATGTGCTTAAAACTTAAAACCAGGTGAAGGGATTCAAGAGGCCCACTATCTCTCATTCTCTCCTCCTGAGAGCCCTGATCCCCAAGGAGGAAGGGAGGAAGTCAAGAAAGGGAGGAAGGAAGGAAAGAAGGAAAGAAGCAAAGGAGGGGGTCCTGGAGAGAGAGGGCCAGTGGAAATTTGAACAGGGGCTGCAACTGGTCCCTGGGTTGGACTTTGGACATGTCTGGTGTAAGGGGTCTATGACGAGGATGCAATGGGGCCAGGGGTAATCTGATAAAAGTGTTTCTGTCAAATGAAACCAGAATGGGCAAATTCCTCTTCCACACAAAGTCTCTGCAAGCATTCAGCAGGGTTTTTTCATTCTCTTCTTTCCCCAGCTTTTTATGCCACCCAAAATTGTGCTGTGGGACTGGAATAAGCATTATTTGAGGGGCTCATGTGGTAGGGGTACTTGTCCAACAAACTCCAAGTCTGACAGTTGCTTTCATCAGCAGATACGTGTCACCTCATATCCTTTGGCCTATGACAAGGATGTTGGATTCTCTGATACAGATCCTAGGATTAACTTTTCCCACATTTTATATTTTCACACACACACACACACACATTCCTGAGCATCAAATTCCACATGCTAAAGTGAAACAGCCAGATCCCTCCAATCTACCTTTCCCTTTCAGATTTATTCTTCATTAAAATGATTCTGAATCAAAATTTTCATTGGATTGCACCCTACATACTAGCAATGGGCCATTGTACCTAGAATGGGGACCAATTTTACCACTCCACCCCATCCCCTTCGAAGAGTGTTTAAAACCCTAAAACAAAGAAGCAGCAAAACTTCTGTTCATTTCTGGTTTTAAGGTACGTAGAGTTTTTTGAAGGGGAAATGTAGGCATTCGCAAGGAGGCAAAGCTCAACTTGTGATTTGTTTAATGTGTTTTGGGGTGATTTTAGTAATGAAAGCAATTATTTGCCTTTTTACTAAAAAGGGGTGGGTGGGTGGGTTCTTAGAGGACTTTGTTTCTTATTATATTAGAATTATATACAAGAATTATATAGAATTATATACAAGTTCCTGGCATCACTTTCCCCACTTCTGGAGTACTCTTACCTTCTCCAAAAAGAGTACAATTTTCATACAGGATGTAATGCTGCCTCAAGATTCAATTCTAGAGTGTTTCAAGGGACCTAATTTCTGAGTCTATAGGAAGCGCAGCTATCCACTAGGTGGCCACAGTCAGCCTGCGCTTCTCATGTCAAGTCAGTAAAATCAGTCCGCAGATTATTTTAACATATGTTAACATACTTTTAAAAAAACAAACCCCACTTCCCTAGATTCTTTAAAAAATGCCTTTGTTTCCAAATATTCAATTGGGAGGGCTTTGCTCACATAAGACAACATAAATGCCAAGATGCCTCTCAAACAAACAATCCACCCCTGATGTTTCCACTTTGCCCATCACTCAAAAATGTTTAGCCTACCTCTCTTGACAAGTTCAGCTTTCCGCCCCTATCCATATTGCCCACAAAACCGAAATCCTGTGATTTTTGGCTTAAAGAGGGTAGCCAAAGCAAGTCTTAGGTGATGACTGAGGTCTTCGGGGATTATTCTCTATGCATCACATGGCAAGGAGAAAAATCTGATGATGAATGGCATCAGAAGAGGAGAAAGTCTGAGTTTTGTGTATCAGGTTGCATTAAAACTTGAGTGTCTTTATCCATTCCTAGTCAGCTTGAGGCCAACTTTGTTGTTGGTACAGGCCTTCAAGTTAAAGTCAGAGGAGATTTGCCATTTATTTCTCCTAGAGTTGAGTGTGACATAACCAATGCCATGGATGTGGGTGTCTATGGTTGAGTGGGTATTTAACCATTGGACTTTCAGAGGCCTAGTCCAATATTCAAATCACTATGTCATATTGGCTATTTCTCTCAGTGCAAATGTAGGAGAGCCTGTATGGTGTAGTGATTTAGGTATAAGACTACAGTATGAATCTGGAGATCAGGGTTCAAATCTCTTTAGTTGGCTTTTGTAAATTCAATGTGGATGTTTTATGTTCAGATTGTATCTCATTATATAATTTTTGTTTGATTACGATGTTAGGTTCTAATGTTGTTTTCATACGTGGGGCTTTTCTGAGATTATTATGTCAGAACATGTTTGTTCTATGGTGGCACTGAATGTTTGCATTTGTATGTTGGATCAACCCTGAGTCTCCTTGGAGAGATAGGGCAGAATATAAATAAAGTTTTATTATTATATGAATAACACAAGTCTGAAATCAAGTTAATGCTGACATTCTTACTTGAGTCAATCACTTTGGTTGAAAATAAATTTAATTCAGTTGCCTCCTTCCATTAGAAAATTCAAGTGATACCGTATATGCTTTTAACTCATTTATTTTTGTATTGTCATTTATTTTTTTATCTTTGCCTACTCTGCACACAGAGGCTGAATGGATTGATAGCTGAATTATGGGTCACTACATGATGGAAAGCACCCAGCATGAGATCAGCATGCTTCTTTAGGCCAGTGGTTCTTGACCTGTGGTTCCTCAGGTGTTTTGACCTATAAGTCCCAGAAATCCCAGCGTTTGCCAGATGTTAGGATTTCTGGGAGTAGAAGACCAAAACATCTGGGAACCCACAGGTTGAGAACCACTGCTTTAGGCAGTGCAAGACAGGCCTCGTGGCACATAGTTCTATCCTCTAATAGGAGTGTCTGGATCACTATGCTTAATGAATAGGGCTGTGTGTGCATGAGTGTGACACACATGCGTCTATGCATATGTACGTATATGGGTATATATGTGACCAATCATTAGGCAACATGACATTCAGACCTGTTTATTCTGGGTTTCTCATACTCTATATAGCACAGCAGAATATTGTGAGCGCTGCTCTGAAAATTTCATGATAAGTGATTAAAAATAGGTAGGTTTCTGCGCTATTTTGGACACCATATTTATGCACTGTTCCTGGTTAACCTCTATTTCAACAGCAAAGTGAACAGTTTTATTTTTATAAACCTGTAATTTACATACTGTTTAACACTGGTTTTTTTCTTCCTAAGATCTATGTGCCACATTGCACACTAGAAATAGAACAAAGGAAAGCCTTTTGCCTAGCCGATTTGAAACAAGCCATTTAGCAAATTTCTTTTGCTAAATTACAAGGACCAAAAACTTCATCTGGTAATTAAAGGACGCATGAGATGGCTTACCACTGTTAAGTAGCAACATGTACACTTACAAGGGAGCAAACCCAGCTGAGTTCTGTGGATTTACTCCAGAATAAATGTGTAGGATTAGTCTCTCTAGGTCTCTCTCTGTATCTTTCAGTTGCTCTCACTTGGCTCATCAAAGACCTTAGTAATGATAGCCTACAAATACAATCCATGTTAAATCACTACTTGAACACAACTTAAGCTTTAATTATTTCCCCAATCGAATTTAAGCTTAGCTGGCTTTTGTAGAGATATTGCTGCTTCGGTTTTGTGACCAGTGGGAATCTTCAATTAAAAGCAACTCAGGAAAACGTGGGAAGGAAGCTTTATTACTACATAGTCATTGACACCATTAAAAGGGAATTAGACTAATGCATGGAGGGACAGTGAGACCAATGGCTAACTAATGCAAATGGCAATATACCACCACTGGGATAAAAACAGCATCTGTTGGTTCAGGCAATAGGTCATCTGGGTTGTATTAAATTTGGATTTGTAATTATTATTGTTTATACCTTTAAAGTCGCTTCTGGAGAAATTATACTGTTTAGCCAGTATTACGCAACCTGTCATCCGCCAGGAAGTAACAGCCAATAATGAAAGGACCAAGGCAGTGACATCTCCGGCCCATGCTCTGTTTGGATATCAGCCAGCACACCAACATCTTAAATCAAGAAATGGTCTTCTAGGATCTACGGAGATACTCGCAGGAACACCTCAGCAAGTGAGAGTCCAAAAGTGGCAGGCTAAAACCCGACACCTCAATCAGTGGCTGATCCCAAATGAGAGACTTCCTCCTGGCAGGGGTGCTTTGAATGCAACATTCCTGCTTCTTGGCAGGGGATTGGACTAGATGGCCCATGAGATCTCTTCCAACTCTATGATTCTATGATTCGGGGCACACAGAAGACTGCGCGACTTGGAATCAGAATCATAGAGTTGGAAGAGACTTTGTGGGGCATCCAGCCCAACCCTCTGCCAAGAAGCAGGAAAATCACATTCAAAGCACTGGAAGGCGCTGAACAAACTGCACTCATGCACCACAAGATACAAAGCCAACCTTAAGAAATAGGGCCACAAAGTGGAGTCCACAACATGCGAGTGAGGAGAAGAGCAAACCACAGACCATCTATTACAATTCAGTCTGAGCCTTGCCACGTGCACAATGGAGGACCTTCTTATAGCAACACCAGAGGAACTCTAAGTGGCCAAATACTGGTCAAAGGATATTTAATATAATGCCAAGTTCTTAAATTTGTGTTTTTTAAAATACATTACAACTGCACCTTGGTTCGCTTCTGGTTATATTGGTATGTATGTGTGTGTGTATATATATATATATATATATATATATATATATATATATATATATATATCTCAGGTGCTGGGGAATAAGGGCAGAAATAGATTATTAGAAATGCATAAATTAATACAACAGAATAATATATTTTATAGCACAGCCTTCAGAAACCAAATGGAAGTCCTTTATGGCTTAGGTCCAAGGTTTGTTTGTTTGTCATGTCAGGAGCGACCTGAGAAACTGCAAGTCGCTTCTGATGTGAGAGAATTGGCCATCTGCAAAGACGTTGTCCAGGGGACGCCCAGATAAATTTTTTTAATGTTTTATCATCCTTGTGGGAGGCTTCTCTCATGTCCCCGCATGAGGAGCTGGAGCTGATAGAGGGAGCTCATCCGCCTCTCCCCGGATTCGAACCTGCGACCTGTCGGTCTTCAGTCCTGCCAGCACAAGGGTTTAACCCACTGTCGGCTCCTAGGTCCAAGGTGATGGAATGTAATCTCCAGATACAAGCCTGCCCAGATCCTGAGATTCACTGTGAAGTTCTTTTTTATACTATAGTTTGCATTTAATTGGGACAACTTTTGATTAAAGTCTGTTGATCTTTTCAATTCAAGGATGGATTTTCCATAATTCCAACTATCCTTATCATCATGGCTGCTTGGAGTGGGGACAGCAGCAACCTGGGCATGATCCATCTACTTTCCGAACGTCACTGGGAGCAGTGATGGCACCATTATTCTGCCCAGACAATGGACTGATCTGAGCCGATGGAATCCCATTGTCCATATTACCCCAAAGCCAACTCTGGAGTGTTATCCTGCCACCCCAATCTCTTCAAAGGTATAGCTTTAGACACACTGCTAGCAAAGTAACCAGGCATTTGTTTTGAAAAGCTAAAACGAGATAGAACTATAGAGAACTGGAGCTCCAGTGGTATCCCCAAAACAGAGAAACCCCAAGCAGTAACAGTACATTTGTTTGTATAGTTTCACAGTGCCGTGCCACCCTTTTGGGATATCAATCATTAAGTTCAATTGGTTACAAGACAATCAGGAAATTTCACATCATGGTTTGTACCGTCTGCCCTGTGCCCTACTTTTGTCTAGTTTATATCAGTAGGAATTCTTTGTCCCAAATTCACCATGTACAAGGCTAGTGCTGACGCCAATGAGGCAGGAGAGGGTACGGCAAACCTCCGGCTTATCAAGGCCATCTGTGTCTAGCAGGGTAGGTTATGGGGTGCTCACACTCCAACTCTGTGCAAAGCAGGGCAAAACTGGCACAGATCTGTTAAATCCATGCTTCGGCAAATGTGTGGGAATAGCCAGAAGTGACTTTGAGGTGAGTCTGGGCTTTCTTGCCCATGTAGACATACCCCACGACTTAGGAAAAGGGTAAAGGTAAAGGTTTTTCCCTAACATAAAGTCCAGCCGTGTCTGACTCTGGGGTGGTGGTGCTCATCTCCATTTCTAAGCTGAAGAGCCGGCGTTGTCCATAGACACCTCCAAGATCATGTGACCAGCATAACTGCATAGAGCTCCGTTACCTATAGGCAGTACCTATTGATGTACTCACATTTTCATGCTTTCAAACTGCTATGTTGGCAGAAGCTGGATCTAAGAGTGGGAACTTACCTTGCTTCCTGGATTTGAACCGCCAACTTTTTGGTCAGCAAATTCAGCTCAGTGGTTTAACCTGCTGCACCACCAGGGGGCCAGAAAAAGGGTAGGATATAAGCAAACACGATAACAAGGAAGAGGAGGAGAAATCATGTGTACAAATAAATGCACTCCATATACAAACACACAATATGGAACAACTACTACGGGAAGGAAAAGTTTGCGAATCCTAACAATAATGCCAGAAAATTCATTGTTTTAACATGACAGCCTCCGTGAATAAAAACCAGACCTTTTCTGAATATCCAATAAGGTTTATATTAACCAATTCTGAAATAAAACAATGTATACATTAGCAAACAATGAGTACATCAGGGTCAAGGTGGGTGCAAAGCTAAGTGAACCCTTGGTTTCATGACTTCAGTTAAAGGGAATAATTAGAATCAGGCACTTAATAATTGGATCAGTGAATTCGGGAGGCCCCATTGTAGAAAAGGGTCAGGGCTTGGCTTCAACATACAATTGAATGAAAACACGCAATGATCAGAAGACATCTCTGAGGACCTTAGAAAAGTTGTTGCTGTTTTCAGTCAAGAAGTTAAAAAACCATTTTTCAGGATTTGTAGTTGCATGATCAGAAAAGCAGTCCACTAATGTCTGTGCCTCTTGTTTTCCTACATTTCATCTTTTAGAAATCTTGGATGTGCTGTTCCTGTTTTCTAGTCCTTTACGAAAATTATTTCCCATTGAATGACACCTCCCTTGTTTGTTGTGATTCTTGCTCCTTGCAACAATGAAAATGTTCTTCTAAAGCCAAATGGTATGGATCTTGTAAGCTAAACATTTGATTAAATCAGGAGCCCTCGATGATGCAATGGGCTAAACCTTTGTGCTGGCAGGACTGCTGACTGAAAGGTCGGTGGTTCGAATCTGGGGAGCAGGGTGAGCTCCTGTCTATCAGCTCCAGCTTCTCATGTGGGGACATGAGAGAAGCATCCCACAGGATGGTAAAACATCCAGTATCCTCTGGGCAACGTCCTTGCAGATGGCCAATTTTCCCTGACATGGAAAAATTGATTAAATGTGGGAATATTGCAGGTTGGACAATGACTCCCGCCATTCCGCCCCACTGGTGATGCCTGCAATGGCTCAAGGGAGAGGTGCTCCCATGTTATTTAAGTGGTGACATAAACTCATAAATAATAAACAAGTGTAGTTTCAAAGAAACAAATTTATTGGTTGGTTAAACAATGACATCTATAATAGTTTCTCAATATGCAATTATTCTTAGAAAAGAAGGCATTGAAAACATACACTGCTTGTTAATGTAAATTTATCTCAAAATTTCAACTGAAAATACACACACACACAAACCAGGCCTGTGCAAACTTGGGCCCTCCAAGTGTTTTGGACTTCACCTCCCACAATACCTAACAGCCTCAGGCCCTTTATTTTTCCTTTAAGCGGCTGAGGGGTAAAATGAAAGGGCCCGAGGCTGTTAGGAATTGTGGGAGTTGACGTCCAAAACACCTGGAGGGCCCAAGTTGGCCCAGGCCTGCACAATACATATATAGCTTTAAATTCACTACTAGCTGTAAGACTTAAAACTGAAACCTGTTTCAGCTACAAATCAGAAAAAAATCCACCCATAAGCTTATAAAATACCAAATTGTGTATCAAAAGTTTTCTTTTTTAAAAAAATGAACATACTTTAAAAAAACTATTTATGTCGACCATTCTATTGTGTATTAATTCTCTAAAACAGATGTGAAAAACACTGTAAAGAAAAATAGAAAAGGAAGTATTATTCATGCTGTCAACGTATGAAAGATTGACACGGTATCTGAAGAGAGAAAAAGGGCTGCTTTTTGGGAGACCACAGCAACAACTCTATCAGAAGGATTGAGGCTGCGAACCCAACTGAAATGAATGGGAACGGAATGAGCTCGGAGCTCTTGGACAATTGCCATCCAATTCAATAGAGCATGTGCAGGGGAATATCCCGAAAAGCTGGGCTCCACACTTTGTTTACATTATTGTCTCAGACATTGCCAATAAATATTTTGTAGTTTACATTATGTGGAGTAGAATAAAAATAAGGTTTAATTGCTATCGTACACAGATATCTCATATATTTCCATTATTTTCTTGCTTTGTTAGAGAATTCTTTGGCAAAAGAGACAACAGTTATGTTGCTACGCTCCAAATCCTCGGCTAAACAATTGTTCTAAAGTAGGCATTCTAATGATGTAAAGGTCTAAACCAGTGTTTCTCAACCTGGAGGTTCGGACCCCTGGAGAGGTTGCCAGGGGATTTCAGAGGGGTTGCAAAAAACCATCAGAAAACGTATATTTCTGATGGATTTAGGAAGCCTTTTGGCAGAGGAGCTGGAGATTTCTCCATCTGATATTCTCTTCATTTTTGGAAACAGACAGTGAATCCTCCCACCAAAAGCCCTCCTACTGCTGTGATTGGATGGCCTCTGAGCTAAGAAGAGGGCTGTTTCTGTGACTCCAAGTAGGGAAGGGAGAGCATGCAGCGTGATGTGAATGTGTGGGTGAGGGGAAGCATGCGAGGCTGTAGGGAGGTTTGCACCAGTGAGTCCCTTCAAGGTTTCGGGGTTCTGTGTGGGAAGTCTGGCCCAATTCTATCATTGGTGGGGTTCAGAATGCTCTTTGATTGTAGGTGAACTATAAATCCAGCAACTACAATTCCCAAATGTCAAAGTCTATTTTCCAAGCAGGAAGAGGAGAGCAGGCTTGCTCGGTAGATAGCAGCGTGATGCAAATGTGTGGGCGAGGGAGAGCATGCGAGGTTGGAGGGAGGTTCGCACCAGTGAGTCCCTTCAAGGCTTCAGAGTTCTGTGTGGGAAGTTTGGCCCAATTATATCGTTGGTGGAGTTCAGAATACTCTTTGATTGTAGGTGAACTATAAATCCCAGCAACTAAAACTCCCAAATGTCAAGGTCTACTTTCCCTAAACTCCACTAGTGTTCACATTTGGGCATGTTGAGTATTCGTGGCAAGTTTGGTCCAGATCCACAGTGCTCTCTGGATGTAGGTGAACTACAACTCCAAAACTCAAGATTAATGCCCACCAAAACCTTCCAATATTTTCTGATGGTCATGGGAGTTCTGTTTGGTCCAATTCCATCATTGGTGGAGTTCAGAATGCTCTTTGATTGTACGTTAACTATAAATTCCAGCAATTACAACTCCCAAATGACAAAATCAATCACCCCAACCCCGCCAGTATTCAAATTTGGGTGTCTCGGGTAATTATAATTTCATTAAAAATAATTTTATGGTTCAGGGCCACAACATGAGGAACTGTATGAAAGGGTGGCAGCATTAGGAAGGTTGAGAACCACTGGACTAAACCTCAACAATGCACAAGTTTGACATGTCTTCTTTAAATGGCTTATGAACAACAGCAGTTAACACACTTCAACTGGCTTTAGGGGACAGGGAAGGCAGTTGTGACTCTTATAAATTTCCATGTGTTTGATAGAGCACTTAACTAGCCAGATGTAGGAGAGAGTGTATCACATTATGGGCCACATCTGTCAGTAAAGACAGTGGAATTTACGACTTTTAAAAGCCATGTGGCAACATGAATAAGTAAACATACTGATCCTTACTTATCACACAATAAAAAATATCTATGCGCATTATATGCAGAAGGCATTTATATTTAAGAATTCTGATCTTTAGATTTAAAAAAAATCTAACATATATATTACTAAGAAAGGAAAGGGATCAGTAGTTTAAAAAACACTTTAAAAGATTCCCTGGGATTGCTTTTGGCAGGGTCATAACCGAGCACCAGCATTTGATCTCTCTCCCAACACTTCCAGTTACAATCCACTGCAATCAAGGATTCACTTCTTTCTCTCCAAAAACACCAGAATACAAAGGCAAGAAAAGTCTCCAGGGAACAATTCAAGCAAGAACTAGAAACGACAAAGGTCACTTTTAAATAGTAGCACCATTCCCCTTCCTGAGCTTATGCCGGCTCCCTTTGTAAGCACACTCAAAAAGGCAAGACGCTGCCCTATTCAAAAAGCTTTCAAGTTCTTCAGAGGTGTATATACTTCCAAGTGTTTCAGATATTAAAGTTTTCAAGAACATTTAACATTAAGGAACTAAGGAGAGCTAGAATTTCATAGGAACCTAGTAGTTCAACACCTAAAAGTTGATTTAGGCAGCACGAAGTAGAAAAGGCTTGCGTGGTGCAGCATAAATTGACAAATATGCAGTTACAGCAGGCATGGGAAAATTTTGGCCCTCCAGATGTTTTGGACTTTGACTCCCCCAATTCCTAACAGCTGGTAGGGCTTTAGCACAGCTGGTAAATCACCAGCAATTATAAGATCTACCAACTGAAAGGTTGCCAGTTTGAAGCCCCGGGTTGGCATGAGCTCCTGTTCAAAAACAGCTTGAGCTGTAAGTAGAGAAATTAGGTATCGCTAAAACAAGCGGAGGAGATATTTTATGACCTCATTAAAAAAAAAGATCAGAAAATACCCTGTGACCAAAAGGGAAGAGGAAGTACTGATGGCTCTTCGTACCTATTGATCTAGTCACATTTGCATGTTTTTGAACTGCTAGGTTTGCAGAAGTTGTGGCTAACAGCGGAAGCTCATGCCGCTCCCCGGAATCGAACCTGCAACCTTTCGGTCAACAAGTTTAGCAGCTCAGCGATTTAACCCACTGTGCCTCCGGGGGTTCTGCCTAACACCCTTATTAACTCGAATTGTTCAGTTTCTCATACTAAGCTGCTTAAGGTGGCACTACTCCTTTAAGTCTGACTATTAGCATTAATAAGTACAACTTAGGCTCCATCAAACTCTGCAGAAGTCATTGTGGACAGGGAACAATCGTATTAAGTAAATAAATAAACTGAGTAAGATAAAACAGCAAAGAGGATACTGTCTGTTTGTTCTAGCATTGTTAGAGGAGAAACCAAAACATTCTTCCTTGATTTGGATGCTGGACTTCTGTTCACACCAACAGGTGGCTGCCATTTCTAATTAGCAAGACATACTAAATGAAAGCTCCTGCTGCAAATAGCACAATACACAATAACCCAAGCATGAGAGCACCATCACACAGGAAGGGAACACCACTCCTAGTAACACACCTATAAACTATCACTCTAGTTTGGCCTATTTTTAATGAAAAATGGGAATCTAGACACCACAGCTAACTTTGCTCTCAGTAGAACATCAACACTGAATGATTGCCAGCCACTTCTTCTGAGCTGAAAGAATGCCATGCAGTAAACATTGCGCCAAAATGAAGGCATTGACCTAGCAAATAAGCTGAATGCTAATATCTGAAGCATGCTTTCCTCCAAATCAACAATTAACATTGTTTACAGTTCAGTCGTGTCTTGAAAGCCTTACTTTCAGGTGAGTGTGCCTGGAACTGCAGCCTTACCATGACTTCAATATTTATGTGTATTCTCTTCCAACATTATTCAAATATAGAAGGCAGTTTTTCAAACATTAGTTTTAATCCAACGTTTGAAAAAAGAAATGACTCGTTCTTTCTGGATTATGACTCCAGAGTGTTGTCGAAGGCTTTTCTGTCCGGAATCATTGGGTTGTTGTAGGTTTTTCAGGCTGTATGACTATGTTCTAGCAGCATTTACTCCTGATGTTTTGCCTGCATCTATGGCAGGCATCCTCAGAGCTTGTGAGGTCTGTTGGAACTAGGAAAATTGGGTTTATATATCTGTGGAAAGTCCAGGGTGGGAGAAAGAACTCTTGTCTGTTGGAGTTAGGTGTGACTGTTTCAATTGGCCACCTTGATTAGCATTAGAAAATCCAACAAATGCTACATTCAGCAAAGGACAAGAGAGATCCTCTCGCTTCTGTAGGAGTCTGCTGTATACCATGCAGCTGTGGACAAGTCTACATAGGGACCACCAAACGCAGCAGCATTGCCCAGACACGAATCAAGGAACATGAAAGGCACTGCAGACTACTTCAACCAGAGAAGTCAGCCATAGCAGAGCACCTGATGAACCAACCTGGACACAGCATATTATTTGAGAACACAGAAATGCTGGACCACTCTAACAACTACCATATCAGACTACACAGAGAAGCCATTGAAATCCACAATCATGTGGATAATTTCAACTGAAAGGGGAAAAAAAACATGAAAATGAACCAAATCTGGCTACCAGTATTTAAAAAACTCTAAAACTATAACAATAAATAAAAAACAACACTAAGCACAGGGAAACCCCAGACTATAAACAAGCAGAGACAGCTAATTACCTCTCAATAAAGGATTCCCTCAGGCAGTAACAAGCCATACTAAAAAATGTCAGGCCATCAACACTAATCAAGGTGGCCAATTAAAACATTCACCCCCAGCTCCAACATACAAGAGTTCTTTCTCCTACCCTGGACTTTCCACATATATATATAAACCCAATTTTCCTAGTTTCCAACAGACCTCACAACCTCTGAGGATGCCTGCCATAGATGCAGGCGAAACATCAGGAGAGAATACTTCTAGAACATGGCCATAGAGCCTGAAAAACCTACAATAACCCTATGACTCCAGAGCCTGTAAGCCTTAAACCTTTCCAAAATTGTGCTTTAGTTCTTATTGTGATTGAGTTCCTATGAAAACTTTGGTAGGCACAGGAGATGCAAGATCTAATTGGGAGTAAGAAAGGCAAAGTTGCAGTTCCCTCCACCCAGGCATTAAATTTACAGTGGGTTTTTCATATAATCTCTATCTACAATTGCACTTTAAAAGAATTATCTCACAACATGCTCATGGACAAAATCTGGAATCTACGAAGTGATGGGCCAAATGACTCAACAACCAACCCCAACCCGGGAAAAAAGATGAATATTCCAAATTATTCTTAAGAATAAGGTTACTTTGCAATACATATGTTCACTTCCTTTATCAGTGATACACTGTGGTAGTGAAACCTGCCCCACCCACCCTTACATTTCTGGAAAATCAATTTCAGAGGATTTCCCCAGACAGCATTGACCCTCCTGATTATACTGGAATTTACTCTTCCCGTAGCCATAATTGGACCCTGCTTTTAGGTCATTTGTTAGATCACCATTTCAAGTAGATCCCAGATTTATTTAACAACCCTTCCAAAAAAGAGGCTTCTTAAATGTACTAAGACAGACTTACTAACATAGGCAGAACTCGTGTTTTGTTGCTTATCAGTCCAACTTGATACATTTTAGTCCCAGAGACGCTCATAACAGCTCTTCATTAATTGCACCAATCTTTACAGTGTTTCACTTCCCAGTCATATTTTCAGGTTCCACATCATGTCACCCATTGATACATAAAGGTGCCTTTCATTATTACCATAAATAAATAGCTCTACACCATAAACTTTTCTTCCATAATCCATCTGCAATAATTTACTATGAGCATCTAATACAGAAAAAATACCCTTGAACTGATGCTATGCCTGCCTAGGATGGTGTTTTCCTTCCAGTTTTAAGATTTTAAGATATAGTTCTACACAAGTGTTTGGTTTGTCAGGAAAATCTGGAAAAGCAAGATATCAATGCTAATGAGGACTATTAAATTACAGCATCAGCAAGAGCAGAATGAAGAAAACAGAATAGGCTATCTCACGGGAAAAACACAAAATAGTTGTCCATAATTTTTAAAAATATGTTTAACTATTATGGGATATTTAACAATATTCATATAACTGAGTTCCATACTGAGGTGACTCTTTTGACTTCAGGATCTCTTAAACCGGATAATACAAATAAAGGTTTAAAAAATAATCCCAAAACATATAAACCTATACATTTTATATAAAAGAGGAAGCAACAGCCTAACCATCAAGGTTAGGGTGGTTACTAGACTTGTTTTCTCCATTCCCTAACAGAAGGAGGTTCACACTGAGTATTCTTTGGTTGGGCAGCAGAAAGGAGCGAGAAGAGTCCACAGGTAGAGAAGGACACACATCCAACAGGAAGCCATTTTAATCCAGAATATGGACCAGGTTCCAGCGAAGAATTTTTCGATTGCAGCACTTTCATAACTAGAATGGTGAAAACAAATAGATGTTAATAGATCGTATAGCAGTGTTTCTCAACGTGGGGGTCGGGACCCCTGGAGGGGTCGCCAAAGACCATCAGAAAACACAGTATTTTCTGTTGGTCATGGGGTCTCTGTGTGGGAAGTTTGGCCCAATTCTATCATTGTTGGGGTTCAGAACGCTCCTTGATTGTAGGTGAACTATTAATCCCAGCTAGTACAACTCCCAAATCTCAAGGTCTATTTTCCCAAAACCCCACGAGTGTTCACATTTGAACATATTGAGTACTGGTGCCAAGTTTGGTCCAGATCCATCATTGTTGGAGTCTAGAGTGCTCTCTGGATATAGGCGAACTTCAACTCCCAAACTCAAGGTCAATCCCCACTAAAACCCTTCCACTATTTTCTGTTGGTCATGGGAGTTCTGTGTGCCAATTTTGGTTCAATTCCATTGTTGGTGGGGTTCAGAATGCTCTTTGTTTACAGGTTAACTATAAATCCCAGCAACTACAACTACCAAATGGCAAAATCAATCCCCCTGCCAACTCCACCAGTATTCAAATTTGGGCATACCAGATATTTGTGCCAAATTTGCTCCAGTGAATGAAAATACATCCTGCAGATCATTATTTACATGGTGATTCATAATGTTAGGGTTATGGTTGGGGGTCACCACAACATGAGGAACTGTATTAAGGGGTTGCGGCATTAGGAAGGTTGAGAGCCACTGTTGTATAGAATCATAGATGCTTAGAGCTGGAAGAGACCACAAGGGCTATTTAGTTTATCTGCCTGCCTAAACTAAACAAAAGCACTCCGGAAAGATGTCAATGCAAACTTTGTTAAAAGACCTTGTTTAACAAAGAATGTTAAAAGGATAATAAGGCAGGATTTAGCTTTGCAGAAACCATGCTGATTTATTCTAATGCTTCTACCAATTCCTCTACACCACTATATGTTTCATCATTCTAGCTAAAACATTCAAATTTCAATTTTCTCAGAAGAATGTCAATGTTCGTTGGGGTCTGGTCTCAGGTAAATACAGAGGATATTATTGGAGACCTTTCAGTCAATTTCTGGGAGTCAGAAATCAGGCTCTTCCCTGGAACCTTAAATTGGAAAAACATAATTATTCTACTGGCTACCCTTCACTCCTCTACAAAGTAAATTTGTTTAATAATGTCAAATGTTTTTATTAGAAATTTAGTACTGTCACATCAGTTCTCTCAATATCTCTGAGAGGGAAATAGGAATTAGCTTCAAACCTTTAATCCAACAGTGTTTGGTATCATTAATTCTAATTGGCAGTGGCTTTCAAGGGTTGTGACAGGATCCTTTCTTAGTCTTATATCATCCCAAGTGTTCCCTGGTTGTTCCCATACAGGCCCAATGCCAACTATCTTTCAAAATGAAATAAAGGTAAAGTAAAGGTTTCCCCTTGACATTAAGTCTAATTGAGTCTGACTCTGGGGGGTGGTGCTCATCTTCATTTCTAAGCCAAAGAGCCAGTGTTGCTCGTAGATGCCTACAAGGTCATGTGGCCTGCATAACTGCATGGAGTGCCGTTACCTTCCCACAGAAGTGATACCTATTGATCTACTCACATTTGTATGGATTTGAATTGCTAAGTTGGCAGAAGCTGGGTCTAACAGCAGGAGCTCACCCCACTCCCCAGATTTGAACCACCAAGCTTTCAGTTAGCAAGTCCTGCAGCTCAGTGGATTAACCCGCTGTGCCACCAGGGAGCCCACAAAATGAGATGTGTTAGTGTATATTCTGATTTTTCTGGGAGTATTAAGGGCTGTATATCACCCTCCATCCATTGACAGTAATTTGTTAATTTTAATGCAACCATTAGCAATAAAATATTATTTGGAATTCACAATCCAAATGATGAATGTACGAACCTAGAGTTACACATTCATAATTATCAGTACTTTGGGGATGGAGACAGTCCCCTAACCTTGACATACTGGGAATCAGATGCTGAGAGCAAATGGGGTCTGTTCTCCTCTTGTTCATGGTACAGAAGATGAATATTTCCACTCCATTTCCATGAGCAATCTGTGGTGTGAGGAAGAATTGTGACAGGGATCCTGCTCTTTTCTGTCATAACAGAGAACAGTGGTGGGAGAGTGTAGGAGTGCCAGTATCCCACATCCAATAAACAGGAGAACAGACCTCTGTCACTTACATTGGCTAATGATGGAGAGGCCTGGGTTGGGTTGGGCTGGGCTGCGCTACTTAGCTATGTAATAATAATAATCATCATCATCATCTTCCCCCGATGGGTTTATTATTGTGGGGGGCTTAACTGCTCCAAGGATGTTGAGAGCTGTGCTGGCGATAGTGTAACTACCAGCAGGTCCAACCAAGTCAGAGAGGTCACAGTTGAGGAGTGGAACTAAGAGCACCTAACCCATTAGTACTATGGAGAAACAAACCAAAATGAAGTCTATACTGGCTCAATTGATGCCCAGGATAAAAAGGACCATGGTGGATGCTGCCGATTATGGACATCCATTGACAAGTGGGCTACAGAATCTCTACCTACCTACCTACCTACCTACCTACCTACCTACCTACCTACCTACCTATGGTTGGCTGTGATATACTGTGTTTTTGTGTCAGTAAAGTAATAATAAACTTTATTTTTATACCCTGCCTCCATCTCGGGGCAACTTACACATGGGACAAAATGTCCACAGAACATCAAAACAGAACAATCCATTAAAACAAAAGACACAACTAAAATAAAGTATAGCAAAGCATAACAATCAAATAAAACACAATTAAATAAAACTTAAGGGTATAAAACAGCAGCATTAAAACTCACTCAAACAATACACAACAAAAATCAGAATACTAAGATGGGCATGATCAGGGTATAAAGAGGGCCAGACAAAACAGCATAGTATAGGGCCAGGGGATTGGAAGAAGTGCAGAGAATGGAATACTATCTGGCGTGCTAGGGACTGGGCATTTGTAAGCAGGGACTTGTCATTCTCAAATGCTTGTTGGAACATCTAGTTTTTCAGATCCTAAGGTAATTTGTCATTTGCTTAGACTGGCACTCTTTGGAAGAGAAGGCTAAAAACCTTGGAAAACTACAACTCCCATGTTTACATAGCACTGAGCCATGGCAATTAAAGTGGTGTCAAGCTTTGTTAATTCTAAAGTCTAGATGTACTATTAGTCCCTTACTGAACGGAGACCTTGGTGGCGCAATGGGTTAAACCCTTTTGCCAGCAGGACTGAAGACCAACAGATCGCAGGTTTGAATCTAGGGAGAGTGCAGATGAGCTCCCTATGTCAACTCCAGCTCCCCATGCGGGGACATGAGAGAAGTCTCCCACAAGGATGGTAAAAAAGCAAAACATCTGGCCGTCCCCTGGGCAACATCCTTGCAGATGGCCAATTCTCTCACACCAGAAGCAACTTGCAGTTTAAATCTCTCCTGACACGGAAAAAAAAACTGCTTGGAAGCAAGCAGAGCCTGAAAGAGCCATGAATTGTTTAAGGCCGCCTCTTGGGTTTGCATGTCAGAGGAAACAGTTAACTGCAAACATCCTGCCTTGTAATAAAAAAGCCATTGTGCTGCATCAGCTTAATGTCAGAAGCCTTTCATTTCTGAGAAGACTACTTACTGGAACCAGTGGGTAACAGTCATCATCACATAAAGAGAAGCTAGGAAGAACACAAAGTGGAAAAATGAGTAGCTGTACACAGTGCCCTTCTTTTCATCGTAAACCACTTTCTGGCCTCCCTTTCTGATAGCAGGCTCTTCAGCTTCGGCTGTGAAAACAGAAACACAAAGAGAAAGATTAAGATTTGCCTCAGTGCCTAAATTAGGACCACCACATGCTCACTTTCATAAAGTTAACCATCAGAATGTCAGATCAAGAAGCAGCATTTCTCTTTAAGATAATATTGAGATGACTGCTTTTGGTAAGTATTTTGTGGTGTGCTTTCAAGTCATTCCTGACTTATGGTGACACTAACACAATCCTGCCAATGGGTTTTCTTTGCAGAATTTGTTCAGAGATGTTTTGCCCTTGCTTTCCTCTAAGGGTGAGAGAGGGACTTGCCCCCAGGTTCACCCAGTTGGTTTCAATGATCAAGCAGGGATTCAAATCTTGGTCTTAGTCAACTCAAACCACTATATTAAGCTAACTTAAGTAAAAGTAAAGGTTTCCCCTTGACATTAAGTCTAGTCATGCCTGACTCTGGGGGACAGTGCTCATATCCATTTCAAAGCCAAAGAGCTGGCATTGTCCATAGACACCTCCAAGTTTATGTGGCAGGCATGACTGCATGGAGTGCCGTTACCTTCTCGCCAGAGCAGTACCTATTGATCTACTCACATTGGCATGTTTTCCAACTGCTAGGTTGGTAGAAGCTGGGCCTAACAGCAGGAGCTCACTATGCTCCCCGGATTTGAACCGCCAACCTTTTGGTCAGCAAGTTCAGCAGCTCAGCGGTTTAACCCGCTGTGCCACTGGAGTCAGCTGACTTACTGAAATCTAAATCAATAAGACTTGTTATGTGCATTCTTAAAAAGACATAAACATGTGAAATGGCCTACTGATTGTGGATAAAGAAACTTTCCAACAGTTCCTAAACTCACTGCATCTTGTTGGATTTGGACTTTTCTCTGCCCTGACACCCGTTTTTTACATGTGTTTTGTGTAAGTAAAGTTAAAGGAACCAGAACCTGCCCCCATCACATATCTGACAGTGGGGGAAAAAACTGGGGAAAACTTGGGAAAAACTCAGCAAACATTGGATGTGTAGCTAGCTCCCTTTCCCTTGGAATATGCAAATTAAAAAAATCAAAAACATCCCACCAAATCTGAAATCTTCTGGTCCCAAGCATTTCAGAAAAGGGAGATTTGATCTGTACAGTCTTAGCAAAGGCCTTCATTTCTCTCCACAGTAGAAAAATATACAGGGTTAGTCAAAATGCATAGGCCAATAAGCCATTGTATTTTAAAAAACCTGTTTAAGATAGCATTGACACCCTCTAATTGCCCTGTTCTCCCACTCAGCATCAACTGTGGGAAAATAAAAAACAAGCAACAGGCAAACAAAACTGCAATGCACACAATCAAAGTTCCAACAAAAGTTCAATCTATTACTATTAATGATAGGGGAAAATATACTGCAGAAATATATAGCAGGAAAACTTAGACATGAGCCTTTTTCCATCCACAGACATGTTGTTTTAGCTGTACCTATAATTAACAAGCCTATGGTAATAATTTCTATTTTAAGTTACGTGTTTCTGGTGAGATTGTATATTTTCCATAGAAAGCACACAACCTAAAATATAAAAACATTACAGCTGTGTTTTGAGAAAGTGCAGCTGAAGTGAAGAGAAACTGTTATATAAAATCTGGGCATTTTTGGTGTTAAGAATGTGTCGTCGAAGGCTTTCATGGTCAGAATCCCCGGTTGATGTGAGTTTTCTGGACTGTGTGCCCATGTTCCAGAAGCATTCTCTCCTGATGTTTTGCATACATCTATGGCAGGAATCCTCAGAGGTTGTGCGGTAAGCGAGGGAGGTTTATATATCTGTGAAAAGTCCAGGGTGGGAGAAATAACTCATGTCTGTTGGTGGCAAGTGTGAATACTACAATTAATCACCTTGATTACCACTGAAAAGCCTTGCAGCTTCAAGACCTGGCTGATTCCTGTCTTGGGGGGGGGGGATCCCACTATTTTCTAAATATTGTGAATTTGCATGAAATTTAAATTGCATAAGGGAATTAATCCTTACCATCTTCATCTGGAGCACAGCAGAAGCAGCAGCGAGCTATCTAAAGAACAAATAAACAAAAAGAAGAGTTGATTTGCCAGGAAAGAAACTGACACAATAACACTGATATTTTTAAAGTTAATTTTGCCTAATTTTGCAACATACCGAGGGACTAGGTAAGGTAAAGGTTTTCCCCTGACATTAAGTCAAGATTTGTTCAACTCTGGGGGTTGGTGCTCATCTCCATTTCTAAGCCAAAGAGCCGGCATTGTCTGTAGACACCTCCAAGGTCATGTGGCCGGAATGACTCACATTTGCATGTTTTCAAATTGCTAGGTTGGCAGTAGCTGGGGCTGACAGCAGGAGCTCATGTCACTCCCTGGATTTGAACTTGCGATCTTTCGGTCAACAAATTCAGCAGCTCAGTGCTTTAACCCACTGCACCACCAGGACTAACGCTAGAATATTTTGGAGATTAAACAAACTTCAGAAATCATTGCTAGATAATTATTTGTTGTCATGTCAGAAGCGACTTGAGAACATACTGCAAGAATTGGCCATCTACAAAGACGGTGCCCAGGGGACACCTGGATGTGTTACCATCCTGGTGGGAGGCTTCTCTCATGTCCTCACACGCTAGAGCTGACAGACCGTCTTGCAGATATTGAACTGGCAACCTTCAGGTCAGCAGTCCAGTAGGTACAAGGGTTTAACTCATTGCGCTATTGTGGCTCCATGTTGCTAGATAATAACCACAACCTAATGACAGAATACAGCTTTTCAAAGCACAAGAGCACATTGCACTTCAAAGTGATCAAGAATTTTATATTCTTCCTGATATTAGGTAAACAGTAAATTAGAAATACATTTAGAAATTTTAAGATATTACAAAATCATGGTGACATTTTATAAATGTTCATTACCAATTAATTTTTGTTGGCAACACACGGATATTCTTTTATTTGCATTGGCCTGTATTAATATAAAATATCTCTAAGAGACATATTTCAACAAGATCATAGATTCTGGCAAAAGTAAAGTATTTTCAATGCCTCTTATGGATTCAGAATAGTCAGTTCTTTGCATGTTTTGGCTTAGTATTCTTTTGCATTGTAAAATTTCAAAATAAAAAGGGGTTGTCTTGTAATGTATGACAACGTTGAAACAGTAAAGCCTAAAACACGACTCTTTAAAAAGCCTCAAGTCTTGCACATTCTTGAGAGAAGCAATTAGTGATGCTGGCAGGCATGTAAACAGCTCTCCATAACATGGGTAACAGTCTTCAGTTTGGATGCAAGAAAGTCTCCCTACATAATAAATGCAGCTAGAGAATTTTGTTTACATTTCTAATCAGAAGACAAAAGGCCTTCTATTGCAGGAAAGAATGAGACACACCATTAGTTGCCTGCTGCTAGCCTTTGCTTTATGTTCCCATGCAGTTTTTCTTGTAGTGCTCTTTAAGGGCAAATGATCTAAAAGTAATTCTATTATGCTACACTATAATGCAGGAGTTTGACGCTCTCTTGTGCAGCAAGGAATGTCTCCTCAGACAGAATCCATCTGTGTTGTCCTTTGCACAGCAAAAGGAGAATCAACAAACTAAGGGGCCTTCCTGACCTTGCTGTTTGTTCAGTGACAGGGATGCAAAATCACATGCCCAGTAACATAGACTGCTGCTAGTCCAAACGAACTAGGTCAAAACTGGCAGCCGAGCAACACCAAGCCCTGAGCCAGCTACACTTGTGCCAAAGCCCCATACTGTGAAGTGCTACTTCTTTGAAGCACTTCCTTGGCTGGCAACTCGCTGTATAGCAGCTGGAGACTATGCCATCTGGAACTCCCATAAGTTGCAAGGACTTCAGACCTTATATTAGTGCAACCAATTTGGCATCCAGGCACATGCTAAAAACAAAACCCTTGCCTGTACTACCATTTTTTTTAATTATGGAGGTACTAGAAATATTAGAGTTGCACTGGAAACCTATGAGACAGCATGTAAACAATGAAAGACACAATGTAAGCAGTGTTTAAGATTTATTTGCTGTATTGGAAACTAATGTAGCTTGTTTTAATAGTTATCCTTCTGTGTATAACTAAGTCTGGCGCTATCCCAATGTGTTTGACAGTGTGCCCCCAAGCACAGGCTTTTGGACATATCACAGAATGCCCAAAGTTGGATATAACAGCTGCATGCAGGCTACAGTTTTTGTAAGACTTCCAGAGTTCATTATCGGTGATTTATTAGGTGAAAAGTGTAAGCAGTGAAGCCTAAAACCTGACAACATCTTGCAGGGAAAAGAATAATAAGTTGTAAGTTCTTCAAAGTGGTTGAAAGAAAAGGGACACTCATACAATCATAGAATGATAGAGTTGGCCCATCCAGTCCAACCCCCTGTCAAGAAGCAGGAAAATCATATTAAAACATCCCCAACATATGGCCATCCAGCCTCTGTATAAAAGCCTTTAAAGAAGGAGCCTCTGCCACACTCCAGGGCAGACAGTTGCACTGCTGAACAGTTCTTCCTAATGTTCAGGTGGAATCTCCTTTCCTGTAGTTTGAAGCCATTGTTCTGCATCCTAGTCTCCAGGGCAGCAGAAAACAAGCTTGTTCCCTCCTCCCTATTGCTTCCTCTCACATATTTATACATGGCTATCATGTCTTCTCTCAGCCTTCTCTTCTGCAGGCTAAACATGCACAGCTCTTTAAGCCACTCCTCATAAGACTTGTTCTCCAGGCCCTTGATCATTTTAGTCGCCTTTCTCTGGACACATTCCAGCTTGTCAACATCTCCCTTCAATTGCAATGCCCAAAATTGGGCACAGTATTCCAGATGTGGTCTGACCAAGACAGAATAGAGGGGTAGCCTGACTTCCAGGATCTAGACACTATACTCCAGGGATCCTCAAACTGTGGACCTCCAGCTGTTTGGGCCTCCAACTCCCAGAAACCCTAACGAACTTGTTCAATTGTCAGGAATTCTGGGAATTGAAGATCCAAACAGCTGGAGGGCCGTAGTTTGAGGATGCCCTCTATACTCCTATTTATAAAGCTCAATATATTATTGGATTATTTATTTTTTTGCTACAGCTTCACATTGTTGGTTCCTGCTTAACTTATTGTGCACGAGGACTCAAGATCTTTTTCACATGTACTGCTGTCGAGCCAGCCATCCCCCATTCTGTATCTTTGGAGTGTCTTACATTTGTTCCTGTTGAACTTCATTTTTTTTTAGTTTTGGCCAATCAATCTCTCTAATTTGTTAAGATTATTTTGAATTCTGCTGCTGTTTTCTGGAGTATTGGCTATCCCTCCCAATTTGGTGTCATCTGCAAACTTGATGATCACGCTTTCTAACCTTTATCTAAGTCATTAATAAAGATGCTGAACAGAACATGGCCCAGGATGGCACCCTGCGGAAATCCACTCACCACTTCTTTCCAGGAAAGCTAACACTTGATCATGTTTCTGAGGACACAGAGATTATTTGGAGTTACGGGACAAAATTGCTACATGGCAATTCTTTTATATGTTAAATTAAACATAAAGAAATACTGGAAGATAAATAGAAAGAAAGAAGTAGACATGTACATGAGGGGACTCCACCAAAGAGAATCTACACATCTTCAAAGTAGACAATGCTAAAGTACAAAGGGAAATGTTGGCTTACTTCAGTTTCGGGTGTTGCATATATACCCCGCAGTGCTTCAGAGCTTGAGCGTGTTGTCGAGGTCAAGCTAGAAACAAACAGGAAATCCATCAGTGGAAACAGATCATTCTTTGATGCTCTTTTGTTCAAGACACATTTATCTAACATTAGAACATTTCTTATTTTTGGAAGATATTGGTCCCAGATGAATTAAGGAGAACAGAGGCAACCTTAAAGTTCTGAGAGGCATTTTCCTTGGAAACTGGTTCATTTGTATAAAATAAATTCAGATGTTTATACAATCAAGCATCTGCTAAATCAGCATTGCCCAAAGAACCCAAAAAGAAACACTGACAAATTTCTATAGAGATATATGAGAAGTTAATATGTTTTTCAGTGCATGTAGGTAATTTGTATGAATGCAGTGGCTAAAACAAATGTGTCAAGTAATGACTATAGAAAGAGATGCTGCTTTCTTTACTAAACTATATTGCAGGGGTATACTTTGGCATCATGGCAAATCAAGCTTTGGCATCATGGCAAAAGAGGATAGGCATCTTGGAAAGCTGAGACCCCAGGAGGGATGTCTTGGGTTTTAATGCTCCAGGTTGTCCAACCCTATTGATATACATCCACGATTATATAGGCTTTGCATAACTTTCCAGCCATTTTTCCAGTTCTCTCTCTTTGAAAAAAGAGCTATATTAATATTAGCTGCCCCGAGTCCTTTTGGAGAGGGGGCAGGATACAAATAAAGTATTATTATTATTATTCCTATTATTTGATACATAACAATATTAGTAAACAGCAAACAAGATCACTATGCTAGCTTTTGTATTTGATCACACGTTGGACACTTCCCAAGTGTCTACGACTGTGTGATGTATCAGCAAATAATGTGTGCAGATCCGAGTAGGGTGGCCTTTTGCAGCTGACAGATAGTAATTTTGGCAGCACCAATTGTTTTTAAGTGTAGGCCAAGGTCTTTAGGCACTGCACCCAGTGTGCCAATCACCACTGGGAGCACCTTTACTGGTTTGTGCCAGAGAAATCCTCATATCGTGTATGCTTTTTCAGTTGCTTCTCGTCAGACTGGTGCGACTGTTAGTATTATACTTAACTACTTACATACCACATTACGAATGCAACTTGGGACATACCAAGAATATAAAATACACAGGAAAAGGATGGTAGTTCCCAGCCCAGTCACCAAGTTTTCATCTGTTTGCAGCCCATGGCTGAATTCAGGTACACAGATTGTGATGTTGTTCTGATTCTCATCGAGGACTTTTAAAAACAAAACAAAATGAAAAAAATCAGTACATAATCATTGTGGCTTATTTTACATTTCAGTTATGATTTGGAATGTGGTCCAACGTTTCATGAGCAGAGTTATGTTTGAGAAAGGGGAATATTCCCTCCATTCCTCCCTTCTGGAGCCCCCTCAACACCCCAGTGATTCAAAATAGTTTTCAATGAGACCCCAACAGCTGTAAGTTGAAGGAATCATTTTTTGCACTAGCTGCGCTTCTAGCAGGGTATTACATGGCTGCCTCATCACACTGAAACTAAAGAAAATAAGTCTGTGTCATACTTTGCTTAAATAATAGAAGTCACCATTGAATTTGCTTTTTTCCTCTTTTAATAATTTGCTTCATTGATACATCCCAAGAACAAATAAAACCTAAACAAAACCAACGTTTTCTCTCTCTTTAGAACTAAGCTTTCACCATTCACATCCATTTTTTAAATCTTGATTTTGATTTTATTTAATAGTTTTCTTTTGGATAGAAGAATTAGACCAAATTCCAAACATTACTGGGCAGGCACTGCAGTAGCTACTGAAAAATAGAAACATTTCGATTCCAAAACGTACAAGACACTTCCCATGTAATTCAGCCAAGTTCAACCATACCAAGGTCAACATTTGGAAAGCGCAAGTGGAGAGATGTGTTCATGCAAAATTCAGCAAAAGCATATGTTCTGGATATACTAGACACTGCTATGCTTTTTTTAAAAAAAAAAAAAAGGTTAAGGCCTAAATAGTTCAGCTATTTGCTGGTGTTGTAATTCACCTAATGCTTCTTTCAAGTATATGATTTGCTTATGTTCAGTTGTAGCTTCTTTTCAGAGGGAGGTTCTCAATTGTGTCAACTTTATAGTGAGGCAATTTTTGAAACTTGTAGAAAGGTGAATGTCATACCTAACTATTTACTGACTTTTTGGAAATTAGCAACTTTTCAGCAGAAATGTGTCCATCTGGTGGCTAACACTAACACTGACTCTAGGAAGACAGTGGATTGAGGTACTCATAATCTTTTCCACATCTGAGCACACGGCATACAAATGTAACATGATGTAAGGATATCTATCTGGATATTCTGTTGCCTTGTATTTAAGATTATCTATTATGTATGTATTTTCATTATTTTACTTCCAACTTTTCTTATTCTGCTATAGCCTGCTTAGCCAATCTATTACCAGGATTTTCATCAATAAATAAATAATACAAAATGAAAAAAGAAATCATGCAGCAAACTGGTTCACACAACCATTTCAGTGGTTACTCTGCAATGAAATTGACATATAAATCAAGGCCTAGAAATGAATTTATGCACATGTAATTTCTCCTGCTATTGTTTATGTTTTTCTAAGCTAATACTGTCATATTTATAAACAATGACATCAGAAACAATGCTTCAGGAACAGCACTGATTCTTATTGATTGTTACAATTCCATCAGTGTATGTGTATATATAATTCCCAAATAGCATTAAAATATTTTGCTGCCAAGCTTGGAATAGCAAAGGAACCTCCAGGACAAATTTGGAGGAGGATGGGGACCATGCTGCTGAGGAAGTTGTGTGTACGATTCTAGAGTGATTGTGAATTTTAATTGCATTTATCATAAAGTAAAGGTAAATTTTTCCCCTGACATTGAGTATAGTTGTGTCCGAGTCTGGGGAGTGGTGCTCATCTCCCTTTCTAAGCCAAAGAGCCAATGTTGTCCGTAGACACCTCCAAGGTCATGAGGCCAGCATGACTGCATGGAGCACCATTACCTTCCCGCAGAATAGGGGCCTATTGATCTATTCACATTTGCATGTTTTCAAACTGCTAGGTTGGCAGAAGCTGGGGGTAACCGCGCTCCCTGGATTTGAACCACAAACCTTTTGGTCAGCAAATGCAGCAGCTCAGTGGTTTAACCTGCTACGCCAACATATTTATTATATTTTAACATATTTTAACTTGTATCCATTTCACAAATATTTAATTTTTGTAATTGCTTTTAATTTTTGTATTTGCTGTTTTAAAATTTATTGGGTTGTGTCATGAAGTTGTAAGCTGCCTCGAGTTTCCATAGGGAGGAAGGCAGGGTAGGAATAAAGTAAGTAAGTAAGTAAGTAAATTGGACTGCTGTGAGTTTTCCGGGCTGTATGGCCATGTTCCAGAAGCGTTCTCTCCTGATATAGATGTGCGACGTTTCGCCCACATCTATGGCAGGCATCCTCAGAGATTGAGAGGTCTGTAGGAAACTAGGCAAGTGAGGTTTATATATCTGTGGGAATGTCCAGGGTGGGAGAAAGAACTCTTGTCTGTTGGAGGCAAGTATGAATGCTGCAATTGGCCACCTTGGTTAGCACTGAATAGCCTTGAAGCTTCAAGGCTTGGCTGTTTCCTGCCTAGGGAAATTATTTTGACAGAGGAGGCATAAAATCCCTCTTGTATGAATTTCTAGCAGTAAAATACGACAATAACAAAATAAATAACAATTGCCTTCCCTTTCCTGACACTCTAATTCCACTGCCTAGAGTAGTGGCAGCCTGGTAGCCTCATATGCCTAATTAATCCCTGATTAAACTTACTAGTTTCTGGAGGTTTGCTTGAAAGTGATGAGAAGGTAAGATACATGACATAACAGCTGATGATGCCCGACTGTAGTAAGCCAGAATGTGGCTGACCTACATATTAAAAAGGAAAACAAGGTTAATCACAATGAGTTCTCAGGAAGGTGTTTTCTGGAGGGTGGGAGTTCTTTTTTTACAAAAACATTCAATGATCTGGATTTAAAGGTTCCTTTTTCCAAAAAGAAATATAGTCAGCCTTCTATATTCATGGGTCAAACTTTCACAGATGTGAGTCATCTAGAAAACTTAGAAAATTGGGTCAGAGATGGGGACAAACAAGCTGGGGTGCATTTATATTATGCCACTATTGTATTATAATTCCATTTTAATTGCCATGGTTCCATAAACTGAATCTTGAGACCTTCAGTTCTGCATTGAAGATTTAGAATCGGCAGCCCTAGCCCGATAGTGGTTCAACTACAAACCTCATGATTTCATAGGATGGCACCTTGGCTGTTAAAGTGGAATAACAGCAATATAATTATGACGTGTGAATGAGCTCTTGGTCACAAACACAAACAAAATTCTACTTGCAGAATACTCAAATTACATCCACAAAGTGACCAGTAATTCCAACTAAAGCAAGATCAGAAGAAGGAGAATGAAAAGCTTGCTTACGGTCCTGGACACAGGGTGAGATGGCTACCATTGAAACAAGCAAGCACAAGCCACCATTGACGCCAAGCAGGATCTTGTTAAACGTACAGCCATCAGCACGCGTGTAAAAGACAGCCATCACAATCAGCGCTCCAACAGCTATGGAATACAACGTGAGCGTCACAAAAGCTAAGGAGCCGTACCAGAGTTTGTTTTGCTTTGCACCAGATGTCCTGTTTGGGAAAGAAAAGCATGTCAGTTCATTAAGCTGGAGAAAAGATAAATTATGGATACGGACTGATCGGCTTAAGAAGAAATCTTACTGGAGTAATTTTATCACAGGGTTCATCACAATTTTCCTATTTACACAACTTAGTTACTTTAATACCAATAAGGGAGATGCAAAACAAATTGTATCTTTATTACTTTAAGCAAGCATAGCTTGATATGTATTGACTTCATAAAGCGACGGGATCTATACAGATTACTATATAGTGACAATAAGCAGGATGATCCTTCAAGACTCACTTGAAGGATAATTCTTTAAATAAGGACATTACTTTTATCCTTGAAAACACATTCTGATTTTGCAGAAATCGTAAGACCAAAAAGCAGGATATATTTTTCCTCACTATAGGAATTACCACTACTTCAAGGTTGGAGAACCTTTGGGGGCAAGACACTATGAAAAAAGCCAAGCTGCTCATCAGCCTCATTGATACTTCCTATTGCTTCTATTAAGTTCATGTATTACTGATGCAGATGCAACAAAGATATTGTCTGAAGCACTACTAAGTACTGTAACAGCAATGAAAATAGTCCCATGGGAAGTAGCCACCATATATTATGTATATATGGTGGCCTAATATCTAAACCGTTTTGTGATGCAAAATGATGAATTTTGCTGTGACTCATCTTTCAGGTTGTCCCAGGATGGACTAAGGCCCCTTCCACACAGCTGAATAAAATCCCACATTTTCTGCTTTGAACTGGGATATATGGCAGTGTGGCAGACTTAAGGCCCTTCCACAAAGCCCTATATCCCAGGATAACAAGGCAGATAATCCCACATTATCTGAATGTGGACTCAGATAACCTAGTTCAAAGCAGATATTGTGGGATTTTCTGCCTTGATATTCTGGGTTATATGGCTGTGTGGAAGAGCCCTAAGATTTCACTGTTCACCACTCTACTCACAAAAGGAGATGGTTCATTTTTTGACATAAGTACATACACTAACCCATGGATAAATTGATTCAGGGCCCTTCCACACAGCCCTTTATCCCAGAATATCAAGGCAGAAAATCCCACAATATCTGCTTTGAGTTGGGTTATCTGAGTCCACATTGCCACATATTCCAGTTCAAAGTAGATATTGTGGGATTTTCTGCCTTGATATTCTGGGATATATGGCTGTGTGGAAAGGCCCCCAGGTTTATGGGGTCAATTTTTGACTAAAGTTTGTCAAACTTATAAATAAATATGCAACACCTGTCCCGTCCCCCCCCCCCCCCGTCCCCGCAAAAAAAAAAAAAAACAAACCCCAAAAGAACAGCTCCAAATGGATGGACGATTTCAGAGGGCTGATTTCTGGCTTTTTTTAAAAAAAAAACTAATTACAATGCAACTTATAAGGATACACTATTGTTGGCAAGTATATGAAGGATCTGTGTGTGCATGAAAAGATAACATACCAATTCTTATTCCATTTGTGCGCAAATTCTACTAGCAGCATAAGTTGGATGAGAATGAAGAGGAACCCTCCTGCAGCACCTACATAACGCCATGCTGTAAGAAAAATGAAAAGCTGCAAGGTGATTGCAATCATGGCCTTACATTGAGAAATGTTTGCACCAATGCTGGATTAAATACTAGAAACGAAAAAAATAATATAGGAATGTTTAAATACAGTGTAGCATTAAATAACACAACTAATAATAGACAAAGTAGACTGCAAAAAAATATTTAAATCAACATAACACAGAAGAGGGTGTATGTGTGTGTGTGTGTGGACTTCTAAAAATTCAGATAAATCTAAAGGATTTTTTATCACAGTACGAAGCATTTCTGTTTAGCAGCATCTACCACATCTGTATATTTAAGAAATGTTATTTATAGACTTTCTATACTTAGAACTGTAGCCTTGGAAAGTGTAGTCTAACAGCCCCGAAACACATCCCACTCTACAGTTTGTGGTTGAAATGGGAGTGTCTCCCAGGTCCAAATGTACAATACAGGCATTGATTGTATTCCCCACCCAAAAGACAGCATCACATTTGTATTCATTCCGTTATATGGAAGAAAAAATACTCCTATTTTTAATTCAAGACAGATACAGAGATTTGAATATTTAGAATGAACAGTTTATCCCAGAAAAGAAATTACAGAAAAAGGTGATCTGTGATCTATGCGTTTCCTAGACAAAGTTTGCCATATTATCAGTAGGTCAGATTATCTCTGAGGGACAAATTGCATCAAGCTGTTGAATATACCACCACCATTTCCCAAAGACAAAATGACATTTTGGTCACCTGTCTGCTTCTCCACTCCCATTTTTGTCTGTTCAGCATTTCCCCTCAAAAGTGTTACATATCAAAACTACTGTGTCCTTGATGATGATAATGATGATACTTTATTTATACCCCACCACCATCTTCCTTCCACAGGAACTTGGGCGACTTACAAAATAGCACCCAAAGATGCCAAACATAAAATACATAATACATAAAATAAAATACATCACCATGAAAACAATAATAAACATTACATACATTGGATATATATAAATTGGATAAAACAACCTCTGTGTGCACTGCCTTGAACTCCTTGAAGGAAAATTGGGATACAAATATGACATAAAAGTGCCAGTTAAATTATAGTTGCAAACAAAAGTAATAAATACTTCTAAGACTGTATTTAGCTACATGATGATCCCTCAGGGAACCCAAGAGAAAGTTCCATGCAGTTAATACTCGTATGTATTATGAGGCATCACATCTCATACTGAGGCAAGACAATCTTCTCCCTCTCATATCTCAGCCAATTTAACAAATTGAACCTCATCTTAATGTTCAAGGAGCTACAGCTCTCAAACTCTAAGGCAGTGGTTCCCAACCTTTTTTTAAAACCAGGGACCACTTGACCAAAGACCACTTTGACAGTTTTAAGTATAGAAAGTCTATAAAAAACATTTCTTAAATAGACAGATGTGGTAGATGCTGACCACTTTGACCAGGGACCGTTCTCCAACATTAGTACCAGAAGGGTTACGAATCAGTTTTTGGTCAGCTTGAGATTCGGTTTCATTATCTGTGGTGCTGATTCAGAAAATTGCATTGGATAGATCACATTTAGTTTCTGATACAGAACATATACCATTCAGTAATCTCCATCTGCTCGCCCACAGAAAACCATATTTAAATGTGGGTAATCAGCCTCTCCCCTCCTGACATTCCTGTTGCCTTGGCACTATAAGAGGGCTACGCGAGCCCAGTCGCTCTCGTTGAAACGGTGTAGTAATGGTGAGGCTGCGGACCATATTTTCGTCCTTGTGGACCATTGGTGGTTCATGGACCACAGGTTGGAAACCACTGCTCTAAGGAATTGTCTACATTTACTCCAAACCCCAATTTGGACCAGAAGTACAAACTTCTAGTCTGCAATGAGGGGGTAAAACCGTTAATTTGGTTTTCCTCTACATTGCATGAAGTCAGGGAATGTGCCATAGTTTTGGAGGTGAAGGGAAAAGGAATGGATCAGTGACTGAAACCACAGGTAAGAATGACCATTTGATGGGGTCACACAAGTTTTAAAACTCAACTGAACAGCATGGACTCCACCCACCATGGGTCAGTGACAGAGAATCTGAACAAGTCCAGGCCAGCTCTGGATTTGGGTGTATATGTAGATGTGTTTTGTAGGGAATATTTCACTCTATGTCAGTCTGTTGTAGACTGAGATCAGGCTTTTTATTGCAACCCCCTCTTCTCCATGAGCCACTGGCTTGAGCCTGGCATAAAGAATATGAATTTCGAACTGCTGCGTTTAGGTTTTTGCTCTAATAGAAATTATTAGATCTTGGACTCCACCCCATAAATATCCTCCAAGTTGCCACAATCTTGGTTGTCTGAAGATTTCTTCATTTTTGCAATATAATCAATTTGGCTGCTGTTATTGTTAAATAAATGGAATTCAAGATTCCTTGTGAATCTTCTAAAAACCACACAAACATCTATCAGTAGTTTGAAACCTTTCACTGCCCACACCTGCTTTAAGAGTTAATTTGACAGCCTGAGACTCTTTGAAAAAATTAACATAGGAAGTATGTGAGATTTGAAGAGTTTTATGGCACTACAGTTCAAGTGTTAACCATACATTTGTAATAAAAGAAGCCTTAGAATTATATTATAAGTAACTGTGTATTTTCTTCTTTGTACAGTTTTTGGGCACTGCCATCTGCTAACATTTATGACAGCAGCAAATGTATTATTTTGTGGGAAGTACTGTTCTGATACAGCTGCAGATATGAGGTTCTTGCAGTAATGAAATGGAAGCTCTGCGAGAAATCTAATTCCGTACTATTGACTGTCATCAAATTAGAAAGTAACAAAATTGAGGAGCATTTAATAGCAATTGCTGCTGACTTTCAGCAGCACAAGATCAAGTGCCGTTTGGTTTAATTGTCCCACATAAAGAACAGGAAAAAAACCTCACTAAATCCTGCCAGCAGCACAGTTCAATTGTACAATGAATGAGCTAATCTCGTCAAGCTTGACATGCCAACAAAGTTTTTACACATTCCAGAGTGACTCATTTCTCTTGCACATGTTCCAGATTTTATTGTTTGAAAACATGTACATCTTGCACAGAAGAAGAAGAAAAAGAAAAACCCACACTATTTCTAATTAGCCATTAAAGCAAGTGAAGCTTTTATCTTCCACATCCTAGATAAGCAAGGATTCATATAGCATACGAGAAGCTCGGCCTCTCATTGAACTTTGAGAAAACCAAAGTGCTCTTCCAGCAGGCACCAGCCAATCCCTCTGCAATGCCAGAAATACAACTTAATGGTGTAACATTAGAAAACGTCGACCATTTCCACTACCTTGGCAGCCACCTCTCCACAAAAGTCAACACTGACACTCAAATACAACACAACCTGAGCCCTGCAAGTGCAGCATTTTCCCAAATGAAGCAGAAAGCGTTTGGGGATCGAGACATCTGAAGGGAAATCAAGGTGCTTGTTTATAAAGCAATTGTCCTCCCAACCCTGCTATACGCCTGCTGTCTACAGACTGGACTGTCTACAGACTGGACTGTCTACAGACGTCACACTCAACTCCTGCAATGATTCCATCAGCGTTACCTCTGAAAAATCCTGCAACTCTCTTAGGAAGACAGGCGGACTAATGTCAGCATGCTGGAAGAAGCAAAGACCACCAGCACTGAAGCGATGCTCCTATGACATCAACTCCGGTGGACTGGCCACATTGTCCAAATGCTCAATCACCGTCTCCCAAAGCAGTTACTTAACTCCCAACTCAAGAACAGGAAATGTAACGTTGGTGGTTAGGAAAGGAGATTTAAAGATGGACTTAAAGCCAACCTTAAAAACCGTGGTATAAACACAAAGAACTAGGAGGCTCTGGCCCTTGAGCACTCTAACTGAAGGTCAGCTGTGACTAGTAGTGCTGTGGAATTCAAAGAGGCACGAATTGAGGGTGAAAGGGAGAAACATGCCAAGAGGAAGGCGTGTCAGGTCTACCCTGACCGGGACCACCTTCCACCTGGAAACCGATGTTCTCCCGCAGCACAAATTGCACTGTTCTCTCCACTTTCTATGTTGGGGAAGAAAGGATTTCGCTGAGGAGATAGTATGGATGGAACAAACTGTCTCTCTCCCAACAAGTTCTTATCTGACCAGTTTCTCACTACCACCCAGAAACAAATGCAAACCATACATTTAACAAGTTATGCAGTTTGAGCCTTTCATTTTATGGCCTTCTGGTTTGACTTTTCACTGTGGAGGGCAGAGGGGTGATTACACGCCTGTTTCCTGCAATACAACCTGAAACGCAGGAGGGATATCCTTTTGTTAGAAAAGCTATTTTAAACTAGGGACATCTTGGCTAGGGCAAAATGCAGTTATGGAATTAAAATGGAAGACTGTAATAATTTTGCCTGAGCATTGCCCAACACTGAAGCACTTGCAGCTTATACTTTTTCTCTTTTTGGGCTTTTTGATCCAAGGGAAAGGGTGGGTTGTGTTTCTATAATTACAACTTTGTGTAAGATTGCTAGAGACTAGTGTCCCTTTTACTAAATTAAATGGTGAATATGTAGCCCTCCAAATTTTGAGTGCCGAATGCCACCATCCCTGGCCACTAACCACACTAAATTGTTGATTTAAAGTAGTCTGTTTCATCTGTACAGCTATGCCAAAAGAATAGGGCTGAATCAAACCTTTGGATTTTAAATACAGTTTTATGCTTTCTCTGGTTTCTGGAAGCAAGACTGTCTATTCTCTCGCTACATAATATACATCATTTCTAAAATATTTGCTTCTCAAGTTTACTTTGCCATTAATCACAGTCTAGAACAGTGGTTCTCAACATTCCTAATGCTGCGACTCTTTAATACAGTTCCTCATGTTGTGGTGACTCCCAAGCATAAAATTATCTTTGTTGCTACTTCATAACTGTAATTTTGCTACTGTTAGGAATCATAATATAATTATCTGATATTCAGGATGTACGAGGGTGGGTCAAAAAGTTTTGCCTCTTGTATCATAAAATGTTATAAATGAACATACAAGGGTTGAATGAAAAGAAATGCCTCCACCTTCGTAACTCCTCAACAGATGGCAATACTGGTATGCAGCAGGTACTGGCTTATTAGGTAGACTATCCTCTACAGTTCTATTTTGGCGGGAAGCTTTAGCATTGAACAGTTGTGTTCTTAAAGTGTGAAGTATGGAACCCTGTGTAGACGGTTGGTCAATGAGACAAGCAACATGCAGTCATTGAATTCTTGACAGCAGAAGGTGTCACCCCAAAGGAGATTCATCAGAGAATGCAAGCTGTTTATTGTGATTATATTGATGTGAGTACTGTGCATCGTTGGGCGAGAAAGTTTAAAGATGTTGAGGTGGGAACATCTGGTTTGCATGACAAACAAAGAGTTGGACGTCCTGTGACAGCAACCACCGAGTTTCACAAGCAAAAGGTTTACAGGTTGATTCAGGATGATTGTTGTATCACTCAGAGAGAAATTTCAAACATAATTGGCATTTCACAAGAACATGTGGGTAACATTATTGCTATGCTTCGCTAACGGAAGATCTGTTCACGATACTTTACAGAAACAGAGTGTAGACTTCTTCTGTGATGGCTTCAGAAAACTTGTTCATCGTTGGCAGAAATGTATCCAATTGTCTGGTGATTATGTTGAAAAGTGAATAGTAGTAGTTAAAGAGCACATTCTAAGGATTATTTCTGAGTTTGATTTATTAAAATATTCCCATCCAAACCCAAGTAACTAAGGTGGAGGCATTACTTTTCATTCAACTCTTGTATAACAGCAGAAGTTACTACAGATCATAGCGTGAGCTGTCCTCTATGCAAAACAACCATTCAACATAGTAACCATCAATCTGGACACATTTGCGCCATCGTTCAACCCAGGCAACAAAACCACTTTGGAAAAATTCAGGGTTTTGCTTCATGACCCATGATTTTAAAGCTGTTTTAATATCATTCAGTGTCAGACTACACAAAGAAGCCAGAGGTCCTCTGAAAGACAACCTACGTGATTTCAGATTCAAGGACTTGAATGACATTAAAGGAAGAGATCTTCAGCCTTCTCTGCCAAAGGCGTTCCTAAGACCATCAGAAATATGTGTTTTCTGATGGCTTTTGGCAACCCCCCCAAAAGCCCCCCCTTGAGACACCCCGCCCCCGCCCCCAGGGTTCCTGACCCCCAGGTTGAGAAACACTGTTCTAGAAAAAGGAGAGAGAAAACACTATTAACTGCACTGAGGAATTTCCAAGTTCATTTGCCTGTGTCTTGTTTCATTTGCTCTTTCCTGCATTCATATACGTATATTACACTGCTCTTCCCTTTTCTATATGTGGAAGATAGACCCAGGTTCACTTTGGGCTTTGGCCCCAACTCTTGTGCTTGGTTTAAATTGATACCTGCATATAGTAGACCATGAAGAAGAAGAAGAAAGACCATTTATTTTAAAAATGTGTACCTTTAAGAAAGGTATCCTGATCTGGAATGAAAAAGGCTCCTGAGCACATGGCTGCCAAGACTAGAAGTTTAATGAACCAGAACCTGGGGAAAGAGAAACAAAATTGGGTTTACTTAAATGCAAATATTACATACACACACATATAAGGACATATGCTCATAGTGATGGGGATGCTCCTGAATACTGTCTATCATCTTTCCCAAAGGTATTTTCATATATGCAAAATCATATTAAGACATATTAAGATATTTGATCTGTTCTTGAATCAACTCCACCACACTTCCCTACTGAAAGAATTCATCTGACAACATAAGGAAAAAGAAGACCCATTAACACAAAAACATATAAAGTGCCACCTGATAGTGAGTCAGACTCTTTGTCCATCTAATTCAGTACTGTTGAAAATGACTAGTAGTGGCTCACCAAGGTTTCAGGCAAGCACTTGTCCAGTCCTGTCAGGTGACGCTATAAACAGAACTTAGGACAATATATTTGTTTGCAGACCATATGCTCTAATACTTCTCATAGCTCCTCCTCCTAAAGAACAATCCTTTGGGAAGAAGTGAAGTATCGTGTATGAATTTTGTGAGTACAGGCAGTATCCACATTATGAAAAAGAGAGGTTTTGTAGGTTTGTTCTTAAGGTGAATATGTTTGTAAGTTGGAACAGATACATTATTTTAAGTGTAGCTAAAAGCATTGGATAGCACAGGAAAAAGTTAACATCCTTGTGCTGTTTGTTTTGCTGTCTGTGCCCCTGTTCAGAAAATTTCACCTTAACTTCTGTTTCTGGGATAGAATCATAGCATCATAGAGTTGGAAGAGACCTCATGGGCCACCCAGTCCAACCCCCTGCCAACAAGCAGGAATATTGCATTCAAAGCACCCCTGACAGATGGCCATCCAGCCTCTGTTTAAAAGCCTCCAAAGACAGAGCCTCCACCACACTCTGGGGCGGAGAGTTCCACTGCTGAACGGCTCTCACAGTCAGGAAGTTCTTCCTAATGTTCAGATGGAATCTCCTTTCTTGTAGTTTGAAGCCATTGTTCCATGTCCTAGTCTCCAGGGCAGCAGAAAACAAGCTTGCTCCCTCATCCCTGTGACTTCCTCTCACATATTTATACATGGCTATCATATCTCCACTCAGCCTTCTCTTCTTCAGGCTAAACATGCCCAGCTCTTTAAGCTGCTCTTCATAGGGCTTGTTCTCCAGACCCTTGATCATTTTAGTCGCCCTCTTCTGGACACATTCTAGTTTGTCAATATCTCTCTTCAATTCAATTAGATTTTGAATAAAGGGCTTGTTTTGAAACGAGGATTGGTGAGAAAGTTTTAGTAGAGACACTTTCCCCCCCATGATAACATTCAGGAGTGAATTTGCTTTCTGACAAGTAGATTTCGCTCACTTCCTGTTGTCTCATTTCATTCTTAACTATGTGTCGTTTGTAAGTAGAATGTTTGTACTCTTCCAAATCAAGCACCACAGCTATCCCATTAAAGAAGGTGGAACATTACTAAGTAGGAAGGCAAATTAAAATAAAGAGCCTCTTTCACTGTGAACATTTCTACAAATATCTGATCACCCCTGAGTGAGATTCCTTTGAAATGCCGCTCTGAGTCCCTCCTCAGGGGTTGAGAAGGGCAGGGTAGAAATGTTGGAAATAAATAAATAAATAAAACATATACCCACAGAAATGTGTACAAACATAGGAAGGAGAAGCAGGGAGAAGCAGCTTGGAAACAAGAGAACTCATTCATTGGTTATTAATAGTTTTGTTTAGCCAGTGCTATGAACATATATAGAGGGTCCATCCAGACTGATGAAAAAGTTTCAGATTTAGTTCTTGTTCTTTCCAATTTTTTAATGATATAAAAAGTCTCTGGCCATACTGGGAGCTGAAATAAAATATTCTGGAATAAACAAAATGTGTATTAAAAAGGTAAATATTTCCCCTGACGTTAAGTTTAGTCATGTCCAACTCTGGGAAGTGGTGCTAATCTCCATTTCTAAGCCAAAGAGCTGGCATTGTCCATAGACACCTCCAAGGTCATGTGGCCAGCATGACTCCATGGAGCGCCGTTACCATCCTGCAGAAGCGGTACTTATTGATCTACTCACACTCACATGTTTTCAAACTGTTAGGTTCGCAGAAGCTGGGCCTAACAGCGGGAGCTCACCCCGCTCCCCGGATTCGAACCACCAACTTTATGTCTAACTGTAATTGTATAATTGTAATTGTTTGTGCTGGCATTGAATTTTGCCATTACCTATGTGGAAACCGCTTTGAGTCCCCTTCAGGGTGAGAAAAGCGGTATACAAATACTGTAAATAAATAAATAAATAAACAAACAAACTTTTGGTCAGTATAGTTCTCCAAAATAAAACTGAAATTATCAGGAACAATAACTGGGATTATCTGTCTGGATGTTTCCTGCAAAGCTCCAAAAATATTCAGTCACAAACTAGAATAAAGGAGATATGAAATAACGAAGATATAGAATAAAGAAAAGAAAATCACTAGATCTTATAAAAAGCATTAACAAATGCAGCTGTGTAGCACAGTGAAAATCCAAGAGCAACGACCACCACGTCGACATTAATTCAACTTACCCATTGTGAATATATGCACGACAACTTTTGCTACTGTCAATCTTGATTGTGAGCAAGAAGAAGATGAAAAAGAAGCAGGCCATTCCAAAACACACACGATACACTGCGGAGTAGCCCACCAGCTTCTCACAGGAGTCACCTGCTTGAATGTGCTGGCATACTGTTTCATAGAAATGAATCTGAAATACATGGTTAAGAATGTCGGATTATGTACGGTGAGGATACTGTACAATGAAGCAACTTGCACATTTTTATGGGAAGCTTCTAGGCTTGCCAACCCACTTAGCTCTGCTTAAATAAAGGGCAGTAAATAAAGACCAACACTAAAAAACCAGGGGAAGCCCAGACAGGAAATAATCAGGACCAGCTAACACCTCTCAACAAAAGATCCCCCAGGCAATAAGCTGCCAGGCTTTGAAACTGCAAGTCCATTCAATGCTAATCAAGGTGGCCAATTACAACATTCACACTTGCCTCAAGCGGACAAGAGTTATTTCTCCCACCCTGGACATTCTATAGATATATAGACCTCAACTGTCTAGTTTCCAACAGACCTCACAACCTCTGAGAATGCTAGATGTGGATGAAATGTCAGGAGAGAATGCTTCTGGAACATGGACATACAGCCCAGAAAATTCACAACAACCTTCTACTTAAATTCATCTGTAGAAGATCAGATCAGATTTCCAAATAAAAAGCCAACCTGTGGCTTGCTGCCCTTGTGTTAGTGAAGTGATGTTTTGAGACTATGTCTATTCTTTAATCAGAAGCTAAATTATACCACTTCCCTTCTTTTGTTTTTTTTTTTGAAATGATTTTTATTAAGTTTTTCACAATCCACACATGGAAAGAGGGGGAACAAAAAACAAGAAGATAGAACAGTAGGAAAGGGAGAGGTACACACAAAAAAAGACACAGAAACCCACCATATCTAACTACCATCTAATACATACAATACAACTACTCAAACTATTCTAAAATGACTTCCACTCCAACCTCAGGATCTTTTCAAGATATTTCTTCACCTTAATATCTATTCTCGTCCCATTGTTATTTCAGCTTTCTTTTCATAATCATATATCAGGGACCAATCTGTCCTCCTCAAAACTCTTCCTTCATTTCTTCTCAACAAAAAAGTTAGTTCGTCCATGTCTCTTATTTCTTTAATTTTCTTCCACCAGTCTTCAATACTCGGAACCTCACCATTCTTCCAGTATTTGGCAAAAACCATCCTAGCCGCCGTTGTGCAATAGGTAAATAATTTATCTTCATTCTCATCCAGTTTACAGTCATCATCTGTAAATCCCAGAAGGTAATATTCAGGTTTCTTCTTAAAGCTTTTCTTTAATATTTTTTGTAACTCCTCATGAATAATAGACCAGAACTTTGTTGTTTCTTTACATGTCCACCACATGTGGTAAAAGGTGCCTACTTGCTCACTACATTTCCAGCACTTATCTGATACATTTTGATACATATGACTCAGTCTACTCGGAGTCAAATACCACCTATAAAACATTTTATACCAATTTTCTTTTAAGTCCATAGCATATGTGTATTTCAATTTTTTATTCCACATCCTTTCCCATTCCCCAAAGTGGATGGGCCTTCTTATATTTTCCGCCCATTTAATCATAGAGGTTTTCACCTGTTCTGTTTCTGTCATCCACTGGAGCAATTTATTGTATAATATTGTAACCGTTTTCCTTTGTGTTTTTAGTATTCTATCCCATATATTCTCGTTCCAATCAAAACCTGTTTTTTGATCTTGTTTAAAATAGTCTTTAATTTGTAGGTAATTTAACCAAGTTATATTGCTAAATAAAGTCTTTAATTGTTCAAATGATTTCATCTCTATTGTCCCCTTCACCAATATATCCACTTCCCTTCTTTTGAAACAGCAATAGTATAATGAATTTTTAAAGAAAATATAAGGAAGGATGATAATCAGAGCTGTGGTCATTAATCTTTACAAGCTATTTCATCACGTCTTATTACATTGTTTACTAAGTTAACTTTATTATTTATTTACGTCATTTCAACCCTGCCTTTCTCAACCCCGGAGGAGAATCAAGGCAGCTTTACACATAGGCAATTATTTGATGCCTTAAAAAAATGTACAATTAAAACGAACATTTAAAATAGAATAAAAATACATTAAAACAATTAAATCATTTAAAACAATACTTTCACAATTGATCATGTGATCCACAAGCATCATCTGGGCCATTCCTATGGTCATTGCACATCATTCCATATCTATCTATTGCACAAGTTCTCCAAAGGCTTGGTCGCAAAACCACGTTTTTACTCTTTTATGGAAAGTCAAGAGGGTGGGGGCTGATCTAATATCTCTGGGGAGGGAATTCCACAGTTGAGGGGCCACCACTGAGAAGGCCCTGTCTCTCATCCCCGCCAATCGCACCTGCAAAGGAGACGGGACCAAGAGCAGGCCTCTCCAGATAATCTTAAACTCTGAGATGGTTCATTAGGTGATATACATTCAGACAGGTAAGCTGGGCCAGAGCTGTTTAGGGCTTTATAGGCTAAATACAATGCAATCTATGTAAGGAGAAAGTATAATATCCAAAGAACATACAGTATATGAGTCACTTAATTCTAGCTATTTCCTTTAAGTTTCTAAATAGTCCTTATAAACCTGGGGTGAAGGTTTAGGATTACTCACAGTTGGAATTACTACAAGCAGAGTCATTTCTTATAAAGCTATCAGGCACTGTGTGAGTATATGTTTGTTATATGGGTTATCTCTACTTTTATAATTTTGCTGGAAAATACTTGTTACTCTATGTTTTGTTTTAGATATGAGTCTAGAGTCACTGTGAATATCAACTCCTGAAGAAGGGGATTTCCCCCCCCCCCCCCCGAAACAGGGTACAAAAAATACCCGGGCACCCTTGTTGATGCCATTTGTATTTTGCTCTATTATTTGGTGCTCTATTATTACTGGACTTTACTTGAATTTTGATGTTATTTGGACTTTCCTTTGGACTTCATGACTCATTGTCTTTACTTTGAAAGGTTTCTTCATTGAACACATATCCCGGAAGTCTCTCTCTCTCTCTCTCTCTCTCTCTCTATATATATATATATATATATGGGAATCTATCAGTCTTAGAACTTTTATGTTTGAGAGTGGTTGCTCCTTTTCACTCAGCTTTATGCCACTGTATTGAGCTGTATATTGGGAATTTTGATAACATTGTATGCTATATGCTCTTTGGATATTATACTTTCTCCTTACATATATTGCTTTGTATTTCTTCTGACATCCAACAAATATTCTGGGGCATTGTATAGCTTTATAGGCTAAAGCCAGCACTTTGAATTGTGCTCAGTAGCCGACAGACAGCCAGTGGAGTTGACGTAACAGGGGGATTGTATGCTCCCTGTATGCCACTCTAGTAAGCAATCTAGCTGTCATCCATTGGACTATTTGAAGCTTCCGAACAGTCTTCAAAGGCAACCCCATGTAGAGCACATTGCAGTAGTCTATTACACAGTTTTTAACCCCAGTGAATGTGAAGGACTAACTGTAGAATAATCCCATCATGTGCTGTGGAGAGCTCTGGTGCTGGGGCCTCCAAAAGCTTAGGAAGTGTGAGTAGGGCAGAATATATCTATTTTCTGGGTTGTTTCTAGGCCCTCGGGATCAATGCCAGTTGCAGAAACTGTGTAGATCAGAATCTAGAGTAAAATGTGGGGTAGGTCTAAGAGCAGGAAACTATGTGTCTTGGGGATTGATCAGGTCTATTGGTACACTGACTGGCATATTCCCAGCATGCTTCTGCCCAATTCCTGCTCACACTGGAGAGGTAAGGACTTTACTGAGTTCAAAGGTAGCATGTGGTATTAGATTGTCCCCTCTGGGAATGGATTCCTCTTTCTTTGCCCTGGGAGAAAAGCCTCTGAATAATCCTATGTCCTTGAATAAACCCTTCTAGGTACAAATGACAAGTCACTTTCAATCCAAAACAAGAATGAAAGTTTTCAAGATTTGGTTTTACTTTAGCTTTTCTTTCGATTTGTTTCTTTAAGGCTGACTGCACAACTGTGTTCTATGTGGTTACACATATAATGGTGGTTTTCATCTGTTGCTTTCTATAAAGTAGTGTTTTGTTTCAGTATGTTTAAAAATAGACAAAACAAGAACATATGCATCTGAGGAGAGAGAGGGAATGAGAACGAACAAAAATATTTATCCATTCTCCAACTTCCAACAGCATGAAATACTTATTGCTTTTTACAAAATTATTGCAAAAGCAAAACGCCTGAAAAGTGGGGGAGATTTCACTCCTCTCCCCACTTTCTAAATATTTGTTTTTGAGGCCACACTTTAGCTCATGGAAAAAGAACAGCCAAGCCACACATTCTGGCCGCATGCTCAACCACACAGTAATGTGCAGCTGCGATCAGAAAACTCGTCCCACAAAGCAATTTATGTGACTTAAGCCTATATCCTTGGGCTGTACTGCCTATAAAGGCAGACACATACCCACTCACAGCTAGGACAGCCTGTAAATAGACACATTGCATATACAAATACAAGCATTTGCATATACAAATACAAATACATGCAATAAAATAAAGGCTTCTCTGTAGCCCCACAGACATGGGCTAACCATATTTTGGTAATCAATGAGAAGAACATTAAGACACCTTTTTTTGTCTATGAATGGAGCAAACAATCTGAGACTTAATAGAGGATTTTCCAAGGCTCAACCCAGTTCACAGAGAAAAATACTAATAGAACCAATTTTTACTTAGTTTGGCTGTGGATAAAGGAAGCATAAAAGCTGTTGACTATGTCTGACAGGAAGAAAATTTAACTTTGCCAAGGCATGGAAAATACTTTGCTTTGCTTAGTCCTGCAGATCCAAACTTTGGCTACAGCCCAAAAAAACAAAGAAAGAAGTCTGTGAGTATAGAGCTAGTGTAGTGTAACTAGGCTGAAAGGTCACGGTCTAATTAGGACCAAAAATAGCCAAGCTGACATTCCAATTCAACTCAGAAATTTTCTAGATAATGTTGAAGCAGCTATTTTTCCCCCTCTAACAGCAGGTATAGGAAATTATTTATGAAACCGAAGAAAGTTGTAAAAGCCATCTGATGCATAGCAAGAAGAGCAGCCCAGGTGCAAGCAGCAGGTGTCCAAAACTTCCACAGGGCTTATACAAGATCAATGTATGCGACTAAGGAGAAAAATCTGGATTTTGACATTTTTGTGAATAAAATTAAAAAGCAAACTTTAATTGCTGCTAAAGACTTATTGGCAGTAATTTGAAAACAAGAATAAAAAGCTGATGAATAGAATTCTCATTGGCAACAGAAGAGCAAATATAATTTTCTGTTGTCTCGGCCAATGTTAGCAGCTAAGGAAGTTAAGAAAGTAGACTCTTGCATGCTCGTTTTCATAATGTCTGGAAAACGTTTATTAATTTTGCCAAAACAAGTATCAAGAAAAAGTATGAAATGGCTACTGCTTAACTTAAGCATTTTCAGATATAAAGATTGACCAAGTGGCTTGGAAGATTCCTCTTGTGGGGCTGTGGATGGAGCTGAACTCTTTTGCAATTGGGGTAACAACTGAAAGTGTTAACATCGTTCTTCCACCCCTTTCCCACTCTCTCTCTGTTTTTCTTTTCTGCTTGATCTCCACATTCACAGACTTGTTCCACACAGCTGTATAAAATCCACATTGAACTGGATTATATGGTAATGTGGGCGCAGATAATCCAGTTCAAAGCAGATATTGTAGATTATCTGCCTTGAGATTCTGGGTTACAGGGCTGTGTAGAAGTGCCCACAGTGATGGAATGATTGTCTTTACTACAGACCTATAGAAGGCTAAAGTTAAGGGTTGTACGTAAATATTGCTTGCTCTGAGAAAATGATGTGGAGTTTCAGGATCTCTTTTTCAAATCCATTGGTGTTTTAAGCATTACTACAGTTCCAAAAGAAACATAATTTATACTGCAACAAGAGCAAAGAGAAATTTGTCCAAACAAGATCAACAGAGGGAGATTTTTCAGGCAGCTCTATGTTAAAGACTCAAATGGAAGCATTTTAGACAATCCCAAAGGTGGCTTTAGCTCTAAGCCTGTTCAGGTCCAGTCCACGACTTGTGAGACCCATGTGACTATGCTGCACAAGATGAAAGCAGGATTCTGGAGCATAGATTTTGGATCATATGCTGTTTCATTACCAATCTACAAATGGGGCTGCTTCAGTAGGCAGGCCAGTTCTGTCTCTCTTTTCTACACAACTGTGATAATATTTGTTTCTACTGTAACTAACAGATGCCAGAAAGCAGAACTTCTGAAATGCTTTTGGATATTTTATTTTGTGCAAGGGCTGCCTCATCACCAGCTGCATGGCATAATTTAGTCTTACCAGTTAACAACCGTATCTGTGAGCCTTGTCTCCAGACAACAGAGAGAAAGAGTGTCACTCTAGTATTTGTACAATGGTATTGTCTAAAGACTGGAGATTATTCTCCATGATACATCGCCCCTTCAGAAGCGCAATGAATGTGTCAGAGAAGTCTGCAACTGGCAAACATACAATAGTGTGTTCATTTTCTAACTGAATGAATGGGAAGAGCAGATGTAACAACATAAGGAGGGGGGTGAAAAAGAAGTGAGAAAAGAAGTCTGCATTCACTTCACCTCTGTTTAAGACTGATAATGGCTTTTAAATGAACTTAATGACAAATCCCAACACAGTCTCCTGAATATCCACTATCCTGGAATCTAAGTTATAGAAGGAATAGAAAGGAGGCAACAGCTCAGACTAGGAACTGCTTGAATCTTTTATGCTTTCCTCAATTATGATAAATACTAAAGTTTCAGGGAGAAATGATTTCTTGCCACTGGAAAAACAATTACATTTTATACTGTCTCTTCCTACTCCTCGTATTCAAAACAAAACACGGGATGAAACATTTGGCGTTACCGAACCAAGTAATGTTTTGGGTTGTTCAAAATTCCTGATAAGTTTAATGCACATTTTAGTGGAAATTTAAAAGGGCACTGAAGATTAAATGATATAATGTATAATCATGCAAACAACAGGTGTCTAGTAAGTTAGTATAGTAAGTTAGTATCCACAGTTCTCTCCTTCCAAACTTTCCATTACCAGTCAGGCCTCATTACATATGGCATTTTATACTGGGAGTAACCATCAAGTTATACACACCACCCTCTTTCCATTTTAGAACTGGTATTAGCCTTTCCCTTTTCTTTCCATCAAAACCCACTTACTTACATGTTCTTTCATTTCTTTTGCTACTGTCTCTGACATCATGACACAACAGATGAGAGTCACCAAGATGAAGTACAGGGCATACATAAAGCGAGTGCTGGTTGATTGCTTTATCTTTGGGCAACACTGGCAGCAAAGCGAACAGGCAGCAGTGCCACAACAACAGGCCAACTGGGGAGAAAAAAACAAAATTAAAGTCAGCGTCATTCTGTCTTAAATCAGGTTGTACAGTAATTGACACAATGCAGAAGTAGGATTTACTATACTTTCTTACCTTCCGCTTCCCATGTCAAAACCTTGTTAGTGAGCAATGCACCCAATAAATGTATTTGTTGCAGGCTTGGAGCCACCTATGACCACAGCACCACACAAGAGTCCAGCGTATAAACATACAGTTTATTGTAAAAACGTAAAATATATGGAAAAAGCAGGAATAAAGAAATGAGAGGAATAATCCAAAAAAGGTTCAGCAATAGATGATAACCACACAGCAATCCAAATGTCTCATAGAAATCCCAAAGTAACACAGTCCAGGAATAGCCAAAAATCACAAGGACAGCATAAACCCGTAAACAAAAGGTATACTTAGAAAAACTTGAGCAAGAATCATAAAACAAGAAAATAGAAAACTTCCAAGATACTTGAATCCAAGACTTGACTTGACGAGAGACTCAGACCTAGTTTCTAACTCAAAAGCCAATGTTGCCTGAACTGACTTTAATGTAAACACTGGCTGTTAATAAACAGTCGTGAAGCCATATTGTTTCCCACAAATTTTCTCTATGTCTTTCCCACATAATCTCTCTGACCTATGGGGTCATTTCTCCGCTCTGATCTGTAAACAAAGATTTTTCCTTATCTCCGTAACACCAGGTGCTTTCCCTTTAGAGTTTTCCGTTTCTCACTTGACTCCTTATCTAATGATGTTGTTTCTGTCTCCTGTGACTCACCTTGGAGCTCAGCACTGTCTGAGTCAATTTCATTTTCCTGGCCTGAATCTTCAAACTTTGAACCTGGCCTGAATTGGCATCATTTTGAATCCCAGGAAACCCCACAATCATTTCTGAATCATCAGTGTGCCCACCAGCCCCTGGTTGCTGAGCTACAACAGTATTTGCATAGAAATAAACTAGTAAGACTACATAAAGAGATAAAGCATAATTAGGTTACATATTATGTTACTGCAATTTCCTATTAATCTCTTCCTGTCCAGCTACTTAAACACTGCATTAATTAATTCACAGATGTTGCTAGCTAACAATGTAGGGTAACAAATGTTTCAACTCTTTTTATTTGATTCTGTCAACCAGTGGAAAGTCTAACCTGCTGTACATTGCACATGCATTCCATCTCTTATCTTGCCTGGCTTTTCTCTGTTATTTGCTAAGCTGCCAGATTATGCACCAGCACATCCTCTTATCAGCCAAGGTCTCTCATCCAAAACATATTCCCAGCCTTTCTGTAGAACAATTACCACACAGTGCCATTTTTTCAACTTCTGTTGTACATCATGACCAAGTCTGAAGTTTAATTCTCTGGGGAATTTTCTGGGCTGGAAAGACTAGATTGACAATTTGAAAAAAGTAAGAAAAATATGGTACCTATTAGATGTGTGTCTGGCACCCTATTTTATCCATTCTCAATTTGTAAATGTTTCACAAATCCTGTAGCAGAAAGGAATATATAACCTGGTGCTTTCAATATACTTTGCTAAATGTCCTATGACCAGAAGCTAGTCACTTGGAGTGCCTATGGTGTCACTGTGAGAAGGTCCTCCATTCTGCATGTGGCAGGGCTCAGGTAGTAGGTAGTCTGTGGTTTGCTCTTCTCCACACTCGCATGTCGTGAACTCCACTTTGTAGCCCCATTTCTTAAGGTTAGCTCTGCATCTCATGGTGCCTCACCACAGCCAGTTCAGCGCCTTCCAGGTTGCCCAGGGAGTTTCTCATCTGGTCTCAGCCACTGATTAAGGTGCTGGGTTTTAACCTGCCACTTTTGGATTCTCACTAGCTGAGATGTTCCTGTGCGTATCTCTCTCGATCTTAGGAAGCTGTTTCTTGATTTGAGCCATTGGCATGCTGGCTGATATCTGACCAGAGAATGGGACGAGGTGTCACTACCTTGGACCTTGGTCCTTTCATTATTGGCTGCTACTTCCTGATGGATGTCAAGTGGTGCAATATCAGCTAAACAGTATAATTTCTCCAGTAGTGTGTATATTATAATACAATATAATAATAATACAATATAATAATACAAATATGTTTAATATAATACTATTGATGACATATAATAATATAGTGTTTTATTATTGTATATTTGTATTTTTTTAGTTGTAATGTTTTGATTGTTAGCTGCTTTGAGTCTCTCTATGGGGAGATAAAGTGGGATATAAATAATAATATTATATATATCCCACAATCCCTGACAATTGGCCACATTTTAATATATCGCTGGATGTAGCAAGCAATATTGAACAGAATTAAATAATAAATAATAATAAATAATAATAAACGAGAGCTAGAGTTTATGGTATTTATATTCTCAAAAGTATGGAAGATACCTGGTTGCCTACTCCCTTGCTCAAGAGAAATTGGGATTTATTACTAATCAAAGAATCTTTCCAGGCTTTCACAGACACCATTATCTGCCTGATATGCTTTTGAGAAAGAAAGAAAAAACCTATTGGGGTGGACGCTCTCCCACCCGCTGCCATGTCACGGAAAGAGAAAATAGCATGGCACAATTGCTATGCATAGAACCAACGGCCCTGCTCTCCATCTGACACTGCTGAATGCCAAAGCTTACAACATAGGCCTTTCATGTTTAAGGTTAAAGTTCTTTCTTATTCTTTGCCCAGACAAAACACAGATCAATTCAAATTGTTTTCACTGAGTAAACAGAAATCCGGAAGCTTGACCCTCCCGCATGCCATCCAAAACTAAGCAGCCTTTGAGTGAATAGCCCTACTGAACCATTCTTAATTCACTGCCACACTGTTAGTCTTTTGTGATGAATGAAGTGTGGAACTGTTGTTGGACTATCTCCATAAAAAGAGCCCTGTTTCATTTAATGAAGGATAAAACGAATAATGAAAAAGGCGAATTGTGGTTTTTTTAAAAAGGATATATGCACTTAATTTTTGTAAGTGCAATTTCAGAAAAGAACAGTTAACTACTTACAAGTGATAAGTTCTGTTTCTAAGGGGAGGGACCACTTTTATTAAATGCGCATATTGAATTTTAATGATCTGTCTAATTGATCAAATATGCACTACTATAATCGTTTTTAAATTAAATATGATATAGGCCCCCATCTCCATATTATCATTAACTACAGTAAATGGGATAAGCAGTGGAAAGAAATAATTATCCGACACAGATGTAAGTTTTCCACTGAGTTATAGATTGAACTAAATAAAGGCTTCTGAATATTTAACTACAAGAGAGAGAGAGAGAGAGTAAACTACAGATCACAGCAGACCTGACATCAATTGAATGGGCATAATTAACATTATATAGAGAGAGTCAAGGACACCTGTCCAATATGCTCCTCTATCTATGTCTCCAGGTCAACCAAAATGTGAGATACTGTATATACTCAAGCAAAAGCCGAGTTTTCAGCCCTTTTCTAGGCTGAAAAAGCACCCCCTTGGCTTACACTCAAGTCAAAGTTATTTATTATTTTACTCTGTTATTGTTATATTTATTAGATTAATTATTTTACTCTATTTATTATTATTCCATTTATTATTTTACTCTATTATTACTGTGATTATTACATTTCCATTATTTTACTCTATTATTTTTATTCCGTTTATTATTTTACTCTATTATTATTGGAAGAATACATATGGACATTAACACGGAAGAAGGTTAGAATAATGGTTCAATTGGAGTTTGATAATTTTATCTTAAATTACAGTTTTATGTAAATATTCAAAAACATTTAACCTACTGATGCCTCAATTAATATAATTTTATTGGTATCTTAATTTTTATTTTGAAATTTATCAGTAGCTGCTGCATTTCCCACATTCGGATTGGTTTTTTAAATAGTTTAAACAGAAACAGTGTCATTAAGAGATTTAGCAGTTTAGTATTAAAAGGGATGCCTGCTGACATATTTGGAGGAGCACTTGAAACACAGAATGCTTCCTGTATTTCTATATTTCCCTCTCAAAATAAAACATACAGAAAACAAAAGAAAGGAGACATTTTGCACATTTGGCATCCATATGGGGAACTGTTAGTCAGATAGCATGCTATCTGTATAATTGGGGGGGGGGGGTAATGAATAGTTAATTACCATGAACATCAGCCAAAGATTTGCTTACTTGATAAATGAACAAAGTCAGATAGCAACTGTCATAACAATTCCTTCATATAGTCGTTCTTAGTGGGTATGAACAGTAGGTCTATACAAAGTGCTACTCTACCTAAATGATACATAAAGCGTTGCCCATTCCTACCCTGAATGCATTTTTCTACACCCGATAAGTGCTCAGCAGTGGTGTGACAAATCTTCACCTGGTTCATTTTATCAGCTTGTCACATCCACAGGAGAATATTATACACCTCCACTCACAATTGAAAATCAACGGGTCTTACTCTCAAGTGAGCCAAATTCACACTAGGGCACTATCTATGTGGAATACATAGCACTAGTTGGTTAGACTACAGGCCTTTCCACACAGCCATATAACCTAGAATATCAAGGCAGAATAACCCACAGTATTGCTTTGAACTGAGTTATCTGAGTCCACACTGCCATATATTCCAGTCCAAAGAGGATAATGTGGGTTTTTATTCAGCTGTGTGGAAGGGGCCTACATTTAGGAACAAGGAAATCCTTACACTATATCACAGTATCTTTTGAAGCTTGCTCAAAGTACATAATATGAAAGAAAATGCACGTGAAACTATTATTTAGCTTTTCCAGCATGAGAAGAAAGCCACACCTAGTGATCTCACCCTTTTCTCAAGTGAACACAGAAACTTAGGTTTGCCCTCAAGCTTTCTCAGTGAGAGGACATTGCAAGCTTCTCAAAAGCGGAATTGACTTTTACCTGCGGCAGCCTCTCTATCCCACCCAAGAAAAAAGTGATAAAAGATCAAACAGGTTTTGCTGCTTGACAGTTTTATGACTCCCCCTGCTCACTTTCTCAGTGTTGCTAAGAAAAGCTAATTCCAACAGATACTGTAACTAAGTAGGAAACTGGCAATGGTTTTTGGAACATTTTATATATGCAACATTTAAAAAATGAGCTGTTTAATACAAGATATATGAAAAGACAAGGCAGGAAACTTTTATTTGTTCAAAAGATCAGAAGAATATGTACTACAGTATTCTGGACATCTTTTCAGGAGAGCCGATGACATTTTCCAGATTTACACTACTAACTGTAATCTTGGATGTCAGATATGAAAGAAAGAATGGGGAAAATATTGTTCTAGAATCCTGAAGTGCTGTAGCCCATAAATACGAGGGTTATCCAGAAATTAAGGTTACAAGGCATGTAGCTCTCACAGGGAATTTTCTCGGGGGAAGTTGGCATCACTGCCATGTAGCGGGAAGCCAGCGGAAGTGAACAAGCAGTGCCAGTTGTCAGTAGCTCATTGACTGGTGTTATGGTGAAGATGAGCAAACTCATTCAGTTTCCCTCCAAGTGCAAAGTTCGTGCTGCAATATGCTACCAAAATGTTAACAGCATGAATGACCTCAGCAAGCAAGAGTCCAAAAGTGGCAGACTAAAATCCAGAAGCTCAATCAGTGGCCGATGCTGGATGAGAAAGTCCCTCCTGGGCACATAGAAGACTGGGCGACTTCTAAGGTGCTGTATTTAGTGTAATAAAAACACTTATATTTAACTAGCTGAACCAGTTAGATGTAAATATTAAGATGTTTATGCAGCAAAATAGTTCCAAGTAAAAAGTTCTGTGTAATACTATTTTATTTATTCTGATGAACATTCCTTTCTCTTATTTGCTAAACAAGTTCCACCCATGAGGCTTTTGAAACCCTTTCCATCTAGTCCAAGACAATCATTCTACTTTTGAATTTCAGAAATAAAAGGAGAAGATATGCAAGCATAATGTGAATGACAGCATTAATGTCTGGAGACAGCTAGCAAGTGGAAAAGCAAAGCATAATGAATATATCCCAGTCCTATGAACCTAAATACTGCAAGATGTCCAAAAATATGGAAACTTAGGAACCAATCAGAATCAAACCAAATGAGTTACGAGTGGGGTGCAAATATAACAGATCCCAAACACTGAGTTCTGGTTTTTTTTAAAGTCCCAGAGGAAACCATCATACAGAATTATAACAAAAGCCTGGTAAACAGATTTGCACGCACAACTGAAATGGCTGGCTTATAATCACCTAAAGGGCACAAAGATTTGAAGATAAAAATACCCTAATGATTTTGAAGTATTTCATGGCTTTTTGTTTCCTTACTTTGATTCTTTTTAAAGACTGTTTCATAAATTCTGAGAAAAGCCAGACAACTGCACAGTAACAGTAAATGCCTGCACCCTAATCCTAAACATATTTCCCTGCAAGGAAGTCCCACTAACTTCAAACATGCAGCTTTAAACTCTGAACATGATTTGGTAAGCCATTTCAGACTCCCTGGAAATCAAAAAATGTACTTTTTATTAGGGTGCTTATTGAGGCAACGTGGATTAAACTGGTCCCAGGAACAGCAGCCAAGTAAGTGGTACCTAGCAAAGCTGAACAATGACATATTTTGAAAAAAATAAAGCATACATGGAATGTTATATATTGTGGTCATTATTTTTAGAAATAGATGTAACTACCTCTATTTTCCAGGAAGATTGCATTTTCACAACAACAGTAAACCCTCCATAACCACAGAACCCATATCTGCAGGTTCATTCATCTTGCCTAGGAGGAAATTATCTACATAGGAATCTGCAAGGTCCTACAAGTGATCCTATGGAATACTTTCTCAGGATAGTTCTCTAGGAATCTCTCGGTCCTCCAATGCAACTATATGGTTGTCTGGGATAGGAAGTAAGGCAATTAAAGGGTGTTAATTCATATTTGCATACATTTCATAGCTATGTATCTAAAATACACAAACAAGTCATTCATCATTCATCAAATACTAACTGAATTGGTATTTTCTACCAGAAGATGGAAAGGGAATTTAGTATCTTGCTCAGTACAAAAGCCTTTTGCTTTCTTCTGCATAATACACAACTTGCTGTCTATTACACCGGCTAGGGGAAGTTTTAGAAGTCAGAACTTTCTTTGTGCGTGTCATTAAACCTTTCTTGTTAAGTGAAATGGTGTGATGTGATCTGGAGGGAATACAATCACTCCCTTCTCAACCCTTGACACTGCTTTTGTCCTCTTAGCCAAATTATTTCAACGAAGTGAATGTGAACTCTTTAAGAATGTAGGTAATTTGAGACTGGAGAAGGGCAGTTTCATGACATAACCCAGTTAGCTCTCCTTCTTAATCCAGAAGAGTGTCACTCCTATTAATGCAATAGATCAGCGATACAACTGATTATTTGGTTTCAATGACTGGTAAAAATCAGAGCAACTAAACACTAATCTAACTTTATTTTCAACATTACCTTCTGAAATGATAGGACAGGGATAGTCCAAAAGAATTAAATTATGTTGCAAAAGTGGACATATTTTACGAGCCAATAGAAACTTTAGGAGACCAACTGTTTATACTCTGTGACAAACTGATTTGTCTGAATTTAAAATATGACTCAGAGCCAAATCCAGATTAAGAAATGCTTCCTGTCTGGTTACCTGGAGGCATTGTATATAGACAACAGAGAATAAGGCAACAGGTGTCCCTGAAAGTAGGTGACCTTCAGGCTCCTTTTTGGTTCAAGTTCAGCAAAACAGGTAGAACTCTTCCATTAACTGTAGTTTATGGGTCATTGATTCTAATGAGGCTACCAAGCCAACTCAGATCTTCTTCTAGCATATTTCTGTTTCTAAAGTAATTCCTTGTCAACCCACACATTTTTTAAAAATCCAATTTCACAGTGGAATATAACTCTATAAAAAACCTTTAAATGTTAATAGTAAATATATCGAGCTCCTGAGATGGAATTTGAACCCATTTTGTTTATTTTTATTCCACACCTTCCATTCCAGGAACAAACATTTAGCAAGCCTAAATTTTGCAATAAACAGAAAGACAGAAGTCTTTAAAGAGTTTACGTAGCAAGCCTTCAATTCTTTAACCACAGTTCACTGAGACAAGATAACTGCACCATAACCATGCTCTGACTTATAAGAAGCACTGTTGGAATATCAAGCAAAAAGTGGGTGCTAGAAATAATATCGTATTAAAGCTGACTGGCACAACCTGGGGATCACAACCAGACACAGTGAAAACATCTGCCCCTGAGCTTTGCTACTCTGCTGCTGAATACGCATGCCCAGTGTGGAATACATCTCACCACACTAAAACCTTGGCGCATGAGACATGTGGCATTATCACAGGATGTCTATACCCCACACCACTGAAGAAATTATACTGTTTAGCTGGTATTGCACCACCTGACATCTGTCAACAATGAAAGGACCAAGGCAGTGACATCGCCAGCACATCCTCTCTTTGGATATCAGCCAGCATGCCAAAGGCTTAAATCAAGAAACAGTTTCCTAAGATCTACAGAGATACTCACAGGAACACCTCAGCAAGCAAGAGTCCAAAAGTGGCAGGCTAAAACTTATTATCTTAATCAGTGTCTGAGACCAGATGACAAACTCCCTCCTGGGCACACTGAATATTGGGCAACCTGGAAGGCGCTGAACAGGCTGTGGTTTGGCACCACAAGATGCAAAGCTAACCTTAAGAAATGGGGCTACAAAGAATCCACGACATGCAAATGTGGATAAGAGCAAACCACAGACCATCTACTACAATGCAGTCAGAGCCCTGCCACACGCACAACAGAGGACCTTCTCACAGCGACACCATAGGCACTACAAATAATAATAATAATAATAATTATTATTATTATTATTATTTTTATACCCCACCATCCATCTCCCCAAGGGGACTTGAGATGGCTTACAAGGGACAAGCCCAACAATTACAGATAAAACACTATCAAATTAAAAACAACAAAAAACATATAAAAACAATCACAATTATAAACAACATCAAAATAATAATAGTGGCCAGGTTCTACTCAAAGGACATTTAGCATAATGCCAAGATTTTAAAAAAATGTTTTTTTTAAAATGCATTTTAATCATACCCTCAACTTGCTTCTGACACAATAAATAAATACTGCATCATAAGTGGCAACACGTGGCTGTTCTTTATGCCTGCTTTTGTTTAATAATACAATAGTTTTAACTTTTGCTACAATGTTTAAAGTAGCATCTCTAACCTGGTGCCCTACACACCCCAGAGCAGAGTTCCACTGCTGAACAGTTCTCATAGTTAGGAAGTTTTTCCTAATGTTCAGATGGAATCTCCTTTCCTGTAGTTGAAGTCACTGCTCTGCGTCCTAGTCTCCAGGGCAGCAGAAAGCAAGCTTGATCCCTCCTCCCTATGACTTCCCCTCCCATATTTATGCATGGACATCATGTCTCCTTTCAGCCTTCTCTTCTGCAGGCTAAACATACCCTACAGTTGTTGAACTATTCTGCCCATGGCTATTTTAGAAAGTTGAAAGCTACAGAGGAGAGTGGTAACTATTCTTGCTGTAGCTACTAACACAGATGGTTCTTAAAATGCCATGATAGCCTGACACATTAATGAGTCTTCTTTATTACTTTAAAAGAACTACTGGAGTGCTTTTCTTTTTGCAATAGAAGTGCAGAATAAGCACTACTGGTGATGAATTCACAAGAGTTTATTTTCTCCTCAGTGATACCATGCAATTCACAATTTTCTAATGGACGTAGCAAATTATGTGGGATTGTCTAAGCTGAAGTCCAGAAATATGCAATGAAGTGCTACAGACTACTCATTAATGATAAACTATCATATTGTTTATCTTAAAGCATTGGCCAGAATTCTGTTGCTTGTCCTACCTAAACGGACCTATTGAATCAGTAGGATTTATCTATGTAAAGGAGCCCCCAATGGTGCAATGGATTAAATCCTTGTGCCGGCAGGACTGCTGACCAAAAGGTTGGTGGTTAGAATCTGGGGAGCGAGGTGAGCTCTCGTCTGTCAGCTCCAGCTTCTCGTGCAGGGACATGAGAGAAGCCTCCCACTGGATGGTAAAACATCCCGGCATCCCCTGGACAACATCCTTGCAGACGGACAATTCTCTCATACCAGAAATGACTTGCAGTTTCTCAAGTCACTCCTGACATGGAAAAATATTATTAGTATTATTTCAATTTTTTTTCTCTCAAAAGAGATTCAAAGTACAGTTCACAAGAAAGAAATTCCACAATCTGATCATAAATGTATTTGTCTTTAAAGCATCACCCTTGCACTGGTAGGGCTACTGACCAAAAGGTCTGCGGTTTGAATCTGGGGGGTGGGGGTGAGCTCCTGTCTGTCAGCTCCAGCTTCTCACGAGGGGACATGAGAGAAGCCTCCCACAGGATGGTAAAACATCCAGGCATCTTGTGGGCAACGTCCTTGCAGATGACCAATTCTCTCACACCAGAAGCGACTTGCAGTTTCTCAAGTCGCTCATCACATGAAAAAAAAACTATGTAAAAACAATTGATTGAACAGGTATATTCTAGTTGGGAATACCCAAAAGATTCCAGCCCCTATTTCTAAATACAGAGTAGCAATGACACAGAAACAGGACTCAGGAATTGGCAAAGTTTACTTTTTCCAAATGTATAAATCAGAACACAATGTAAATATTACTAAATGTAATATATATAATGGGTGTGACGAGAATAGTCTTTCCAATAGCTTTGGGCATAGCATCATCCTGAAAGCGTGTCAGCATGTCATTTATATATACAAAATCAACCAGAAAAAGAAACAATGGTAACTAAAGCTTTGCTTTACGGCTGCTTCATTTAAAGCAGAGATCAACTTTCTGGTCTCAAGAGAAATACTATAGAACTACCACATGTAAAAGGCAGTTTCCTGTGAAATGTGGCAGATGTTTTTTATGTAAGCAAAAGCAAACAACTATTGTGCAGGCTTCGTCCATGCGGCGATGATTTATTCTGCCTGGAGAAAAGTATGCATAAAGAAAGGCGTTGCCAATCAGTGCTATTGAATTGCTTTGACTCAAAACATTTTTTTTGGACAGAATGAAAGTGGAACTGACAACTTTAAGATTAAGTATCAATACACAAGGATATACCTAAATTCCTTATAATTGGATATACCTATTTTGCATAAAAGGGTGGTTCTAGGCTGCCCTTTTTAGAACTGAAAGTGTAGCTATATTTTTTTCAAAATGCAAAAATTCTTCTTCCAACGAAGTAAAACACCTATGTCAACAGTGTCTAAATGAGTGGGTGAAGAATATACTGCTTGCTTCTAGTAGGACCCAGGGGAGAGTTACTTCCTCCCAAACTTGGATTGTTTTTAAGAGATGGCAAAGCCACTGATGTTAAAAGGAAATGTTTATGTATATATACAATATCTATTTTAAGCAGTGTGCATGTGTGTGTGAGCGAGAGATTACAATAGCATGCAATTTCTGTCATTAACAAAGTGACAGCTGTTTCCCACACATAACATTTCTATACCTAATATAAAAATAATTTGGGATTACCTACCAGAATATTTCCAAAAAATCAATGAAAAACATTTCTAAAATGGTGGGCTTTGTTCATACATACAGGTTGAGCATTCCTTATCCAGACTTCTGAAATCCAGAATACCCTGCAATTCCAACATTGTGCACATGGGTTGCTGAGATAGAGTTACCTTTACTTTCCGATGAGACTCAGTGTTTAATGCACATTATCTGTATAAATTTACCTTCAAGTTATGTACATGAGGTATATATGAAACATACATGAATTTCATGTTTATACTTATAGAATCATAGAATAATAGAGGTGAAAGAGACCACATGGGCCATCTAGTCCAACTGCATGCCATGCAGGAAAAGCACAATCAAAGCACCCCTGACAGGTGGCCATCCAGCCTCTGTTTAAAAGCTCGCAAGGAAGGAGCTTCCACCACATCATCTACAGATTCAACCATCTACAGCTTGAAACTTGAAACTAAATCCCATAGCAAAACTTGATGTTGCCACTTCGTACAAAGGACACTATTTTACTACACCACTATATTTGATGTGACTTGAATACCCACAGATTTTAGTATCCATGGGTATTCTGGAACTAAAAGTCATCAGATACCAAGGACCAATAGTACTGTTTAATTATTAAAGGTCACTTTAATAATTTCTTCCCATTCATGGAATCTTATTTTATATGCTTTGAGTCTCCTTTGCCGGAGATAAAGCAGAGTATAAATAAATATAACAACAACAACAACAGGTGACAGCAGGATTGAAGAGAAACAACTGGAAAAGCTTACATGATATGAGGATTTAAAGAACGAACTGCAAAGACTCTCGCACAAGCCAGTAAAGGTGGTCCCAGTGGTGTCTGCACACTGGGTGCAGTGCCTAAAAACCTTGGCCTGCACTTAAACACAATCGAAGCTGACAAAATGACCATCTGCCAGCTGAAGAAGGCTACCTTACTCGGATCTGCATGCATTATTCGCCAATGCATCACACAGTCCTAGACACTTGGGAAGTGTCGGACGTGTGATCCTGTCTGCTGTGGACTCATCTTGTTGTGTTTCAAATAACAACAACAACAACAGCTTGTTGGAAATAGCAACCTTCTTCAAGTCTCCACTAGTAATTTGTGATGTATATAATTCAGATTGCTTACTGTATTGTATATGTGTGTATTGGGATACAGTTTTCCTTAACTCTATATTGTGGGAGGGGCTGCGGACCATATGATCAGATCTGGGACTGTTCAAACTCAAACTTCATTTCAAAAGTCAGTAGAAACAGAATGCTTAGGGACTCCATTAGACTCTCAGACCAGAGAGATGCTTTAGTCTTTGAATTGTTGATGATAAAAAAAGGTACCCTGTGTTATCTGCACACAGAAACGACTTCAAACCCTATCTGTACCTGGAATGATAAGAAATGTATCTGTATGCTGAATACATTATCTAGGTATATCAGTCTAACAGCTGAGAAACCTAATTGTCTTGCATGAATAGCCGTGGATATTTACCCTTAAGGAGAAGGTTGACTCAAACAAGTTTTTAACTCTTTTCAGGAAGATCATACTTTCCAATAGGTTATGATTATTCCAAATAGAGTGAATGACAATTAACCACACTTCCAAATGCCTGTGGAGATTCCTGATTTTCACAAAAGGTTATGAATAGCCATTTTCCAAAATGACTTTGGTCTCATCTAAAAGGTATCCCATTATGTATATGCAAGTATTCCAAAAGCTGAATAAATCTGAACTGTGGAACACTTTTGGTCCCAAGCATTTCAGATAAGGGATACTCAACGTGTATGAAGATTTACTTTCAGGGCACGAATAATTGTGGGGGGAAATAGATGCTCTTCTTTGTGCAACTAGGCAGCCAAAATTTGCACTCTGGCAGAAAAAAAACAAAATTGAATATTATGACTTTTTTAATGGAAAGCTCCAGCCTTCACTTATCTGAACTTTTTAAAGTACAGATCTTTAGTTTCTACGTTGTTTTTTTTTTACATTTATTCCCCTGCCAACCACCATCAGTTTTGAAGACCAGGCCAGTATTCTGGATGATAATAATTTTGCACAAATGCTTTTAAACTGAACAAAGATCCACAATCTTTGGCGAGCTTTCAAAAGCAAATCTGCTATTCTTCTGCACTCTTCCAGCTCTCCTTTCTTCCTTTCTAGTAATGCCTTGCCTAAACATCCCAAAGTCACCAGAACCAATCTCAGTATAAAGAACATAAACAAGTTTTATTCCTACTACCATTGTTTATTAAAACACAATGGATCGGACCCATAATTTGACTTCAGTGCAGGTATTTCTTTCTATAGAAGGAATCCCACTTGCAGAATAGGGGAGGATCTGATTCTTCTCTGATCTCCCAAATCTTGAAGTTCTTACAACTCTATAAAATCTACTCCAGATGGTAGCAGAGATGGAGAGAAAAATATCTTAGGCAAGGGGCTACGGGTGGCGCAATGGGTTAAACCCTTGTACTGCTGACCTAAAGGTAGGCCGTTTGAATCTGCGGGACGGGGTGAGCTCCCGTTGTCAGCCCTAGCTCCTGCCAACCTAGCAGTTCGAAAACATGCAAATGCAAGTAGATCAATAGGTACTACTTCAGCGGGAAAAGGCAAAAAGACGCTCCATGCAGTCATGCCTGCCACATGACCAGGAGGTGTCTATTGACAATGCAGGCTCTGCTTGGAAATGGAGATAAGCATCTCCACCAGAGCCAGAGATGTGCACTGCTGCCAGAGCCGGAAATGAAAGGAGAAGCCTTTGTCTTTGTCTTTGTGTTTGTGTCTCATTGTATTTCATTGTAACAAGGCACTGAATGTTTGCCTATCTGTTTATATGCTGTAATCCACTCTGAGTCCCCTTGGGGAGATGGGCAGAATATAAAGTGTTGTTGTTGTTGTTGTTGTTGTTGTTAATGAAATATGTGAAAATTTCTTCCTGTATCTTTTGCAGTTCCTGCAAGCACATGAAATTAACATGAGGGAACATGGGATTCAAGCATGGCATATAAAAGTGGATCTTTTTATCAATCACATATTTATCAGTGTTTTATAAAATCCCGCCCCATCCTGTCCCGTCCTCCCCTCCCAAAAAAAAAAAGATTGTATACAGACTTCGATCTTCCAAACTACAAGATATTTATGCTTTCTCAGAAAGAGGTCAAATGTCTATTTTGGGAACCTAGCAAATATTCTCTGTATGTTTGCCTTCAAGTCACCTGTTGACTTAGTTTTCTTAGATAAGGATTACTCAGAAGTGTTTTTCCAATTACTCCACTGAAATATAGCCTACAGCACTTGGTATTTCTTGGCAGTTTCCCACCCAAGTACTGACCAGGGTCAACCTGTTTAGCTTCCAAGATCAGACAGGATATGGTGCCTTTGGGATATTCTGTAGGCAGGGTGTGATAAAAGCAGAATATGACCAAGAATAGTTGTTTCAAGACAGATGTGCAACAGTTCTGTTCTATTTATATTCTATTTCAAGTATTATTTCTCCATTCCAGAACACACATGGCCCACTACTGTATTTCAAAGGATCACAGAATAAAGTACAGCTGGAGTAAAAATACACTTTTCAATTTCACAAATATATGGCTTAATGGATTTTTTTTTTTGCCCAACTACTGTCTAAGTTTGCAACTGACAGAACATTTCAAAATAAACAAATTATGTACATGAGAATTCAGACATATGCATATTATACTGATTTCAGAGATATTAAGATATTGTTTTCTTAGGCCCCTTACACACAGCTCCCACATTATCTGCCTTGAACTGGAATATATGACAATGTGGATTCAGATAACTCAGTTCAAAGCAGATATTGTGGGATTTTCTACCTTGATATTCTGGGTTATATGAATGTGTGGAAAGGCCCTTAGAATTCACAGGTCACATCTAGGGTCCAGCTCATGAACTTCAATTGAGTTTTGTGTGATTTCCAAGGATCACATTATAGCTCACCAAATTCATCAGGGTCTCCTGAGCTTGGGTTTTTAGAAGGCTGCTATGGAGTAATCCACTCCTACTAGCCTAGTGGCATGAAGATAAATCTTAATCTAACCCAGTTTGTCTTTAAAAAGATGAACAATGCATGATAAAATGTAAAATGCACATGGTTACATTTGTTGTTTCTGCTTTTCTATTATAGAATTATGTGTTCCATGCTTTTTTACAATTTGAAAAGCAATTTTATTCATCAGCTTTGTTAACCTGAAAAGGAGCCCATAGTGGCGCAGCAGGTTAAACTGCTGAACTGCTGAACTTGCTGACTGAAAGGTTGACAGTTCAAATCCAGGGAGTGGGGTGAGCTCCCACTGTTAGCCCCAGCTTCTGCCAACCTAGCAGTTTGAAAACATGCAAATGTTAGTAGAGCAATAGGTACTGTTCCGGCGGGAAGGTAACAGTGCTCCATAAGTCATGCTGGCCTCATGACCTCGGAGGTGTCTATGGGCAATGCCAGCTCTTCAGCTTAGAAATGGAGGTGAGCACCACCCTCACCCCCCAAGAGTCAGACAAAACTAGACTTAATGTCAAAGGGAAACCTACCTATGTTAACCTTTCCCAGTGTTATCCAAAACACGCACATGCACACACACGGCTGGAGTTTATAAAAGGTATCTGTTATGATTTACATAGAAATTAAACTTAAGAACAAACTTAAAGAACCTATCTTGTTCGCAACTTGATGACTGTCTGTATTATGAAACATGCAGAACAGTTTAAGATCAGATCCAAAACGGTTCCACTTTAATGACTGGAAAACAGGAAATGGTAAGGAAGTGGAAACATTTGATCAGAGATGACCACAAGCCCTGTTTTCAGAGGGAATTTAAAGTTTCAACTCTCTTGTTTCAGCCATGTACAATGGGAAGTGTTCAGTTTATTAATAGCTCAAAAAGACAGTGTATCTCTATGTAATTTTATACTGAATGTAAACATACACAAACTTTTGAATTCAAGAAAATGCTGATATTCTGAGACTGCTTTTTCCATCTTTTTAAACATCTTGCAACAATGGTGGCCCTCCAAATGTGTCTGAACAACAGCTTCTATAAAGCCTCATTAGTGGCTATGATGGGAAGAGTTGATGGGATCTGGAGAGCCAGATTTGCATACCCTTATTCTACAGCAGGCATGGGCCAACTTGGGCCCTCCCTCCAGGTGTTTTGGACTTCAACTCCCACAATTCCTAACAGCCTCAGGCCTTTTCCTTTAAGCAGCTGAGGGGGAAAGGTAAAGGGCCTGAGGCTATTAGGAATTGTGGGAGTTGAAGTCCAAAACACCTGGAGGGAGGGCCCAAGTTGGCCCATGCCTGCTCTACAGTATCTAGAATATAAATTCGATTTTTAAATGTTCCTCTTCTCTTTTTCCTCCTATACTAGCAACATCCGCACAGCTGCAAACAAAAGGGAGAACCAATGGCTGTTTTGTTGCTGTGTGCTGTGCACACAGTTTGACTTGGCTCCGGAAACCCAGGGAGTACAAATAGTGGCATGCTGTAATGTTCTAATGTTAGTGAAATATTTCTATCCCACTCCTTGTGTAAAGGTCTCAAAATAAGGTACAATACAACCATGTTTTCTTCCTACTAGTTAGCAACTGTTTTACAGGATTGTAAAACATCCGGATGTCCTCTGGACAACGTCCTTGCAGATGGCCAATTCTCTCACACCAGAAGCAACTTGCAGTTTCTCAAGTCACTCCTGATATGAAAAAAAGGGGTTCCCAACCTTTTTTTTGACCAGGGACCACTTGACCAGGGGTCACTCTCCAACATTAGTACCAAAAGGGTTATGAATGAGTTTTTGGTCAACTTTAGATTGGGTCTGGTTATTTGGGGTGCAGATTCAGAAAACTGCATTGGATAGACCACATCAGCTCTAGTTTCTGATACAGAACGTATGCCATCCAGTAGTCGCCATTTGCTCACCCACAGAAAACCATATTTAATAATCTAGAGCTGATATGGTAGTAGTAATCTTTCATGGGTAGTCAGCCTCTCCCCTCCCGACATCCCAGTTGCCTCAGCACTACAAGAAGGTTTCACAAGACCAGTCATTTTTGTTGCCGTGTGGTTTCAAGGCAACGGTGTAGTAATGGTGAGGCTGTGTACCATATTTTGGTTCTTGCAGACCACTGGTGATCCACGTGCACAAGTTGGGAACCTCTGGCTTAGAGTCATGGGCAGGAGGTCCATTTACAACGCAGTGCCCAAACATGCTTGCTCCACAATGAAACTCATTCACACAGGAATGATGAACTAGGGAACAGATTTCATAGAAATCTAAAAATATCTATCAGGAGGTGGGTCCTGGTGAAGTTGTGGGACTTGCTTCCAAGCAAACATCATAAAGGTTAAGGTATGTTACTAAGCTACTGGTCTGTGTGATTTAATAATACATCGCAATAAAGCTGACACTTTCAGCTGCCAAAACACACAGTCATTGTTATTATCTTTCTCTTTCTTTGGGGAATTCTGATTCTCCTTCCGTTCCACAGCGGAGGAGAAAGCAACTAAATGCCTGCCTCTTCCTACAGCAGCAGTCTCAAAATTCAATAAATGCACTCTCTAGCTTATCACCAACTGAAGTATACCGAGACATAGAGAAAAGAAGACTTGCTCATCCTTTCCTTGCTATGTATAATGCCAATGTTCAACAAATTGGTTTCAAGATATCTCTAACCACAGCATTACAGTCTGGGGCCTTCACATTTCATTATTTTATTTTAAGAGATGGATTTTAAAAAGCACACAACAATAACAACAACAACAAAGCAAGCTCTATGCGCAGTGTGGTCAACCAAATGGAAGGCACGAGGTTTCACAGGCAGGCAGCTAAACTACAGGGAGTTAAAGTTAAAGTTGTGTCAAGCTGCATTAATTCTACAGCATAGATGCAGCCTTGCAAGGATGTGGCGGCAGCATACCGTCCTTATGTTTTCTACAACGGCAGTGTTTCCACCCTTGAGAAATCTAAAGCATTTCATGGCGGATATACATTTGCATCAAGCGTGCATTACAGCAACGGAAACATCATCCTGTTTCATGGAGGGATACCTCCCCCTTCCCCTTCCCAGAGCCAATTTCCATTAGGAAAGCAACTTTGACACAGCAGCAAAGATTGTGAAGAAAATATATAATCTGCTTCAACGTGGCACACCAATGTTTCGTGCCATTATCAGCTTTGCACCACCCAATGCTCCAGTATCTGGCTGGCAACAACGATTGCCACCAACCAATCCCTGCGCATGGAAACACTGCGGGAAGAGAG